>NC_090736.1:4374858-4377358 GCF_036898095.1 Palaemon carinicauda | reverse complement strand
TTATTTTCTTTCAGTTTTGTAATATTTAATTTTTCATTTGAATAACTTGTAACATTGTTGTATGATGAGCTTTGAATAATTTGTAAAAAAAAAGTTTCCTTACAAACTGCTTATAATTATGCACCCATGTTGTCCAGCCAATAAATATTATTAAACTATAATTAAAGTCCAATGAGGATAACATACTGGTGGTAAGTAATCTGTTTGATAATCCTCATTAAAAACAGGAGGATTAACATTGACGGTAGA
Source organism: Palaemon carinicauda (assembly GCF_036898095.1). NCBI lineage: Eukaryota > Metazoa > Arthropoda > Malacostraca > Decapoda > Palaemonidae > Palaemon > Palaemon carinicauda. The sequence goes on along the minus strand of NC_090736.1, from coordinate 4,377,109 downwards.
TAACATACTTTGTGGTAGATACCATACTATAGTAGAAATTCGACGGTAGATAGCATACTATAATAGAAATTCGACGGTAGATAGCATACTATAATAGCACCTATATCTATATATATATATATATATATATATATATATATATATATATATATATATATATATATATATATATATATATATAATGTGTGTTGGTATTCTTATCATGGAGGAAAAATAAGTTGCTGAAGCGACTTTGTATTCTCCAATCCCCAATTTCAGGGTCAAATGGCCCATTTAGTCTACAGGTACACACCACCACCTTCGTGACCGTAATACCTACGCACAAATATCCTCCTTTGCAATGGTGAAAAGACCAATTGTTCAGATATTATTAACTAGTTGTTCGTCTTATTTGTTTGTTGCTTGTTCCTTGGGCTGTTTTTACGTAATCCATAATGTCTATTCGTTGAAATGAATCAACAGCGTCTTGATTTATAATATTTTTGCTGTGCTGATGTCGTTGGCATAATTTTAAGACCTAGACCGTGCTTTTAACTAACATTGTAACTAAATCATTTCATCTGTTGAAATATAGTCTGTTAAATTTCGAACACATATCTATGCTATTCATATCTTGTTTCCAAATCATTGCTACTTTGTATACTGTAGTTTTCAGTACAATGACAGACAGAGACCCTACTTATATAAATAGTCTCATTCCAAAAACTACAATTTAATTGTGATGTTTGTGTGTACGATTCATTAATGTACAATGGTGGACCAGTTATTACAAAGCATACCCAGTTTTCTTTCACTGCCCCTCCTGAATAAACCCCGCCTTATTAATGCTCTCCTTGCGCAACGCCGGAGTGCCACCATAATCATCACTTTACGAGAACGCAGGAAATGCCTTCTCTTGCTCCAACGGTCGCTTGACTCGCCCACCTTGCTACGCAGTTATGCTATAGCGTTCTTTTTACGATCCCCTTGCAACTTATCAACGAAGTAATCCTTATCCATAGAGTAGTAGATACGGAGGAATGTACTTTCTACAGCATTCTTTTTACAACGCCCTTGCAACTTATCAAGAAAGTAGTCCTTATCCATAGAGTAATAGGTACGGAGGAATGTACTTTCTACAGCATTCTTTTTACAACGCCCTTGCAACTTATCAAGAAAGTAGTCCTTATCCATAGGGTAATAGATACGGAGGAATGTACTTTCTACAGCATTCTTTTTACAACGCCCTTGCAACTTATCAAGAAAGTAGTCCTTATCCATAGAGTAATAGGTACGGAGGAATGTACTTTCTACAGCATTCTTTTTACAACGCCCTTGCAACTTATCAAGAAAGTAGTCCTTATCCATAGGGTAATAGATACGGAGGAATGTACTTTCTACAGCATTCTTTTTACAACGCCCTTGCAACTTATCAAGAAAGTAGTCCTTATCCATAGAGTAATAGGTACGGAGGAATGTACTTTCTACAGCATTCTTTTTACAACGCCCTTGCAACTTATCAAGAAAGTAGTCCTTATCCATAGGGTAATAGATACGGAGGAATGTACTTTCTACAGCATTCTTTTTACAACGCCCTTGCAACTTATCAAGAAAGTAGTCCTTATCCATAGGGTAATAGATACGGAGGAATGTACTTTCTACAGCATTCTTTTTACAACGCCCTTGCAACTTATCAAGAAAGTAGTCCTTATCCATAGGGTAATAGATACGGAGGAATGTACTTTCTACAGCATTCTTTTTACAACGCCCTTGCAACTTATCAAGAAAGTAGTCCTTATCCATAGGGTAATAGATACGGAGGAATGTACTTTCTACAGCATTCTTTTTACAACGCCCTTGCAACTTATCAAGAAAGTAGTCCTTATCCATAGAGTAATAGGTACGGAGGAATGTACTTTCTACAGCATTCTTTTTACAACGCCCTTGCAACTTATCAAGAAAGTAGTCCTTATCCATAGGGTAATAGATACGGAGGAATGTACTTTCTACAGCATTCTTTTTACAACGCCCTTGCAACTTATCAAGAAAGTAGTCCTTATCCATAGAGTAATAGGTACGGAGGAATGTACTTTCTACAGCATTCTTTTTACAACGCCCTTGCAACTTATCAAGAAAGTAGTCCTTATCCATAGGGTAATAGATACGGAGGAATGTACTTTCTACAGCATTCTTTTTACAACGCCCTTGCAACTTATCAAGAAAGTAGTCCTTATCCATAGAGTAATAGGTACGGAGGAATGTACTTTCTACA
>NC_090736.1:4362358-4364858 GCF_036898095.1 Palaemon carinicauda | reverse complement strand
TATTTAACCCGTTCTCTCTCTCTCTCTCTCTCTCTCTCTCTCTCTTTGTATTAACATGGATGATTATTTAACCCGTCTCTCTCTCTCTCTCTCTCTCTCTCTCTCTCTCTCTCTTTGTATTAACATGGATATTTATTTAACCGTAATATCTCTCTCTCTCTCTCTCTCTCTCTCTCTCTCTCTCAGTCAAGGCTGGGAAGTTTTCGAATGTTCTTTCTTATCCTCTGAAGTCTTTGTCGTTGTCCTTCCCAGGTGAAAGGAGGAAGGACGCCACCTGCAGGATGCACTCAAGGGCGTGTCCTAATGGGCGGCCTGACCTCCTCCAGTTGTGACCTTCAGGAGAACGGCACGGATGAAAAGACGATCGTTATGGTAATTACGTTCATTTGTGTTATTTCAATGTCCTTTAAATATTAAGATTGCAGAATTATTATCATTATCATTATCATTATCATTATCGTTATCGTTATCATTATCATTATCATTATCGTTACTTGGTAAGCTACAACCCTCGTTGAAAAAATAAGAAGCTCCAATGGGTCAAACATGCAAAATAGCCCAGTGAGGAAGGGAAACAAGAAAGATAAAATATCTTAATTACAGTAACAACATTAAAATAAATATTTCCTATATAAACTATAAAAACTTTAGCAAAACAATAGGGAGAAATAAGATAGAATAGTGATCCCGAGTGTACCCTCAAGCAAGAAAACTCTATGAAGTTATGAAGGTACAGTCATTGTTTCATTGTGATCAACTTGGGGTTAAAGGTTTTACAAGTTTTAAAGGTCGCTCATGAATGGCAGTGGCAAGGGACAGTGACATTGCCCTATCTGGCTGGACAATGTCCTAGAGACTGACCATATACATATGATCGGCGCCTAAGCTAGGACCAAGGAGGGCCAGGAAATGGCTGGTGATGACTCAGTAGATAGACTTATAGGCTCCCACAATCCTTAGCTCTCAAAGATAGTGAGGTTACAGCGACCAAAGAAACTATACAGTTTGAGCGGGATTGGAACCCCAGTCTGGCGTTCACCAGTCAGGGACGTTACCATATCGGCCACCACAACCCTAATTAATTGTATTAGTGTAAACACTACTATCTTACCTATTTAACAGATAGTGATTTTCTTTATATTAGTTTTTATCATATTTGTAGCCTACCCTTAGTTCTTCTGTTTAAACCAGTGGTTCTTAACCTTGTTGGAGGTACTGAACCCCTCAAGTGTCATATGTACACTCATCGAACCCTTCATAGTTGGATATATATATATATATATGTATGTATGTATATATATAATATATATATATATATATATACATACACAGTATATATATATATACATATATATATATATATATATACAGTATATATATATATATATATATATGGGTAAATGAAATAAAGTGGAAAAGAAAAGATAAGTTGCTCCTAAATATATCAGCATATATTTCAAATTCAAAACATATGTATATATTGTATTAGTGCACAATATGAACCATGCATCATTTGCACACAGAACCAATTTGTTCAAAGAACAAAATCAACAAAATATGAACTTCACACGAAAGCAAAAGCCTAATGAATACTTACTGAAAACCAATGTGACTTTTGCTGTTGCCTTTCAGGGACAATTTCAAAACTTTCGGCTTAACCTTGGCAAGAACCACTGGTTTAAACCTTTTAGAGTTGGGCCTAAACAGGATTCATTGGCTTGATACATCAAAGGATAGCCAATTCCTTGTGATGCACAGTGCCTATCTACTAACTAAGGCAAGGGATCCTTGCTGGTCCAATCTAATTTTAGTAAGATCAACCGCCAGGCATCAGGAGTAAAAGCCAAAAGACATTTTGTCTATCGCTTTAAACCCAATCCGTCACCCTTCTGCCAGTAACTCCACCAGGTTGCTCATCCGCTTATATAACCATTGGCAAACATGTTTTATTATTATTATTATTATTATTATTATTATTATTATTATTATTATTATTATTATTATTAGCAGCTATAACTCTAGTTGGAAAAGCAAGATGTTATAATCCCCAAGAACTTCAACATGGAAAAAAAAAGAGTCCAGTAACGATAGGAAATAAGGGAAGAAGCTGTCATTGAACCTTTCGTATTCTCTCGCATTGAAAATCAGGAACCTCTAATAGTAATTGAGAGAGAGAGAGAGAGAGAGAGAGAGAGAGAGAGAGAGAGAGAGAGAATCAGCACAGAATTGTCTTTTCCCAGAGGTTAATACTAAACTCCTTTTTCTCTCTGACAATTCACTCTGGTTAATCCAGCTTTAGTAACATTTCACAAATGTCTGAAAATAGAACTATTTCTTTTTTAAATCTATTACGAATTTTCAGTCAAGGATTTCAAGAGGCGAAAGAAGAGATAATACAGAGTTGCTGAAATAAAAACGTTAGTGTGCGGTTGAAAAAGATTGTGTCGCACGGTTTGAAAACAAACAAAAAAGCCGTCGACATCACTGAATGACGTCATCT
>NC_090736.1:4277358-4357358 GCF_036898095.1 Palaemon carinicauda | reverse complement strand
GATCAGTGACTGACATATATTTTTCAGTCTCGTTACGATCATGAAACGAGCTGTTAAAGGTTACACATCCCAAGATAGTTCGCTGTTTGAACTTTATTATTCCCCGCAAGGTCATTTAAATGTATTTTTTTAACGGTTATGTTTCTTTGTAGTTTTCAATAATTGATGTTTTATTATGTTGCATTATATGAAATATCGTGAATAGGAAATGATGTTATTACTTAATTTTTCAGCCTGATTATGAAGGCTTTTTTATTATCACTATATTTTTTTTAACTCTATTCTTAAATTTGATTGATTACTCATATATTTCTGGATAATAGTTTTTAGTTTTATATTAGTTTTTTTTCCAATTGTTTATTATTATTATTATTATTATTATTATTATTATTATTATTATTAATGTTGTTGTTGTTGTTGTTGCTATTATTATTATTATTATTATTATTATTATTATTATTATTATTATCATTATTATTATTATTGTTGTTGTTGTTGTTGTTGTTGTTGCTACTATTATTATTATTATTATTATTATTATTATTGTTGTTGTTGTTGTTGCTATTATTATTATTATTGTTATTATTATTATTATTATTATTGTTATTATTATTATTATTATTATTATTATTATTATTATTATTATTATTATTAATACAACAACGACCACAACAACAATCCTCTTTAAAAGAAAAAAAATAATGCTAATAATGAACCTAGATGAAATTAGAGTTATTATTATTATTATTATTACAACAACAAACACAACAACAATCCTCTTTAAAAGAAATAAGAAATTAAATAATGCTAATATAAACCTAGATAAAATCAGAGTAGGCCTACACACAAACTGTGCAGCGAGGCTTGTGTCAACATAGGTCTACCTCAGGTTTGAATCATGAAACATTATCATAGACTCTTTGACCTTGCTGGATTGACCTTGTAACCTATTACGGGCACCTGCTGCTTAAAATTCCCTAGATGCAGAACTTGACCTTCTCTCGTGGTTCCTATTAACATGTTTTATTACGCTTATTATTACTTCCTCCAACGAAGTTGGAAGGAGGTTATGTTTTCGCTCTAGTGTGTATGTGTGTTTGTTTGTGAACAGCTTCCTGGCCACAATCTTAATCGTAGAGTAATGAAACTTGCAGGGATTAACTGTTATGTAAAAAGCTGGAGATTATTATATTGTGGAAGGTCAAGGTCAACTGTCAAGGTCAAAAGTAAATCAAAATGTCCAATTCACGTAATCAGCCATAAGTTTGGACATCATTGTCACAGAGACTTCAAACTTTATTCATATTTGATTGTATGAAAATCCACGCCAGTTAACATATGTTAAGGTCAAAGGTCAAGGTCGATAAATAAGCTGCTGCGGCGAAGGTCTGCGCTCTACTGGGGGCCCTTTTAATTATTATTATTTGTTTATTATATTATTATTATTATTATTATTACCAATGCTGTCTTATTGTCATTATTATTATTATTCTTATTGCTGTTGTTATTATTATTATTATTATTATTATTATTATTATTATTATTATTATTATTATTATTATTATTATGAAGCGCAAAGACTAGAAAATCCCAAAATAGAAAAAAATAAAATTAAAATCGTGCTGAGAAACCTTCTTACTTCAATCTAAGAACCTCGTCACTATTTCAATGTCACGTCTTATTTTGTGCCAAGGTCTAGTATAAGGCCTCGGGATATCTGCTGGACTTTCGAGTTCCCGTGGCTAAACTGAGAAACATTATAGCTTACGAAGAGCGGTGTTTCTTTTCGAGAAGTTGCGATATTTGATTCTTGTACCACGGACAGAAAATCTGAGTTATCGAGGATATTTCTAGAATAGGTTATATATATATATATATATATATACACATATATATACATATATATATATATGTATATATATATACATATATATATATATATATATATACATATACATATATATAATTTATACACATATCATATCTTCCTACGTCTATTGACGCAATGGGCCTCGGTTAGATTTCGCAAGTCTATCTTGAGCTTTTAATTCAATACTTCTTCATTCATCATCTTCTACCTCATGCTTCATAGCCCTCAGCCATGTAGGTCTATGTCTTCCAACTCTTCTAGTGCCTTGTTGAGCCCAGCTGAACGTTTGGTGAACTAATCTCTCTTGGGGAGTGCGAAGAGCATGCCCAACTCATCTCCATCTACCCCTCATCATGATCTCATCCGCATATGACACTCTAGTAATCTCTTATGGTTTCATATCTAATCCTGTCCCACAGTCCAACTCCCAGTATCCTTCTGAGGACTTTGTTATTAAATCTGGTTACGGTTTATTTCCCTTTGCCTACGCATACATCAAGTAGTCTGGCATATTCTTTACATATTCTCCTCTGTCCTTGTACACCTGACAACACGATAGTACCGAACAATTCTTCGCTCAAGGGGTTAAATACTGTACTGTAATTGTTCAGTGGCTACTTTCCTCTAGGTGAGTGTAGAAGAGAGGTTTTAGTTATAGTAAGCAGCTCTTCTAGGAGAAGAACACTCCAAAATCAAACCACAGTTCTCTAGTCTTGGGTAGTATCATAGCCTCTGTACCATGGTCTTCCACTGTCTTGGGGTAGGGTTCTCTTGCTTGAGGGTACACTCGGGCACACTATATCTTATTTCTCTCCCTCTTATCTTATTACAGTTTTATAGTTTATATATGAAATATCTACTTTAGTTTTGTTACTGTTCTGAAACGTTTCTTAGGTGAGGTAACCTTAATTTCAGATTAGCAACTCCATGAATAAAAGTATCAAGTTATAAACACAACCACACACACACACATACATACATAGACATATTGCCCGGACCGTATCTCCGAACCAGGGCTCTGACAATTGGTCATAGCTCCCAAAAATCACACTGGTCAGCTCAACACAACGATCTTAAACCTCCTGTAATATAAACTTTGACTTTCTCTGAAGTTCACTGTAAAAACACAGTCAGTTATGAAAAGGTTTTAGAATCCATGCACTGTTTAAATCACTTAATTTGACGGCTGTGTTTTTCCTGTCCTATACAACAGAGGAACCCAACTCTCTACAGGACCTCCACTTAGGGTTGCCAGTTCGGCCTTTTTTCAGGACAAAAAACATAAAATTTGGACTTTTTTTAAAAAAAAAATGGTTGGCCGTTATAGTAATATGGGAAAAGGCGGGTCTTAAATAATATATATTTGGTCTTTTTCTACCAATAGGTTGGCCTTTTAAAAATTCTGTTGATTAGAAGTTAGCCTTTTCTCATTTAGAAAACCTGGCAACTCTGGGACTGTCATTTCATCTGGTTCGTTCAGAGTATTCAACATTTCGTATCAAGTATTACTCATTTACTGTTAAGTCGTTTAGTAAAAGTTTACTTACTTTCCTCTTTAATAAATTATTTTATTAAACTTATTAATATCAGTCATATAAGGCAAACAGTTCAGTATATTATTGCTTCTATAAACTGATAATGGATTCATTGATTTCTTCTCCGTATCTTTGCATTTTCAATTATTTTCAAAGATTTTATTTGTATATATATATATATATATATATATACATATATATATTATATATACATATATACATATATACAGTATATATATATATATATATATATACATATATATATTATATATATACATATATACATATATACAGTATATATATATATATATATATATATATAAAATAGATAGATAGATACATACATACATACATCACCGTAGGAAATAGTTCTGTATAACTTCTATTTGGAGACAAAATATTCTGTTTGGGGGTAAAATATCCGTAAAAATAACTAGAACGAAATATATGAAAAATAATTAGTGAGCAATTACGCTGAAAGTAAGAGTGAACCTTGATATTTGGCAAATGTAACCTTGACCTCAATATGTTATTACCGATGTGTTCGACAGATCTGTCGTGTGTATTTCAAACACAGTACAATATACGGTTGGATTATATATATATATATATATATATTGAATATATATATATATATATATATATATGTACATATATACTATATATATATATATATATTATATATATATATATATATATATGGATAAATATCAACACAACATCGTGTTCAATAGAATTAAATTTCTACCTCATACTTGGGATCGAATGCTAGCCCCTTCTAATGAAAGGCCAGGTCAAAACCAACCATGTCACGAGAGCCCATAAAAGAAATTGGAACCTGACGCTACCAGCTGTCCGAGGATTTACCTGGCAAGACGTCAGTCTCTTACCAGCGAGTTTTACCCAATTTCCCGGGCCACCGCGTGACACAATTGGTAGTAATTCATTCAAATTACCCCTAATGAGTCAATATGGATAAATATCAACACAACATCGTGTTCAAATAGAAATGTTGTGTTGATATTTATCCATATTGACTCATTAGGGGTAATTTGAATGAATTACTACCAATTGTGTCACGTGGTGGCCCGGGAAATTGGGTAAAACTCGCTGGTAAGAGACTGATGTCTCGCCAGGTAAATCCTCGGACAGCTGGTAGCGTCAGGTTCCAATTTCTTTTATGGGCTCTCGTGACATGGTTGGTTTTGACCTGGCCTTTCAATAGAAGGGGCTAGCGTTCGATCCCAAGTATGAGGTAGAAATTTATATATATATATGTACAGCATATATATAGATATAGATATAGATATATATATATATATATATAGATATATATATATATATATAGATATATATATATATATATACATATATATATATGTGTATATATATATATATATATATATTATATGTATATACATATATATATATGTATATATATGTGTATATATATTATGTATATACATATATATACATATATATATATGTATATATATAATTATATATATATATATATATATATATAATTATATGTATATAAATAAGGTTCCCAGGCATAGTGCCAGATATATACAGGGTGTTCTAAAAATATGACCAGAAAATCATGGAATGTATTTCTGCTGCGTAATTGAGTATAAATTACTTAATGATTACATAGGTATTTCTCGGAGATCTACCATGAACTTGTTTAAATCTAAGTATTGTACATAATATGTCAGAGACAGACGTAGGATGGCCAAGGTACCAGTCAGCCGTTCAGATATTATTATTATTATTATTATTATTATTAGTAGTAGTAGTAGTAGCCAAGCTAGACAATTCTTTTGGGTCCTTCGACTGGCCAGATAGTACTACATTGGATTTCTCTCAGGTTACGGCTCATTTTTCCTTTGCCAACAGATACATCAAATAATCTGGCCTATTTTTTACACGTTCTCCTCTTTCTACTTACACCTGACAACAACGCTAAGATAGGCGAAACATTCACCTTCAATCAAGGGGTTAACTACTGCACTGTCATTGGTCAGTGACTACTTTCTTCTTGGTAAGGGTAGAAGAGACTATTTAGCTATGGTAAGCAGCTCTTCTAGGAGAAGAACACTCCGAAACCATACTATTGTTCTCTAGTCTTGGGTAGTGCCATAGCCTTTGTACCATGGTCTTCCACTATCTTGGGTTAGAATTCTCTTGCTTGAGGGTACACTCGGGACACCATTTTATCTAATTTCTCTTCGTTTTGTTTTTGAAGCTTTTATTGTTGATATAAGAGGGTTATTATAATGTTGTCACTGTACTGAGAATATTCTATAATAATAATAATAATAACAACAATAATAATAATAATAATAATAATCACTAGTTGACATCCTTGCAATTAGGTACCTTCACTGATATGGGCTAATTTAAACGTATGGGACTAACGATCTACTGAGACCAAGGAAACTTCAACCTTGGGTGGAGTTATAGTGAAGTGAACACCAAAGCATTTTACAGGATAATAAAAAAAGAGAAATAAACAACCTTTGATAAAAAAAGAGAATGGTAGCCATGATAAATATCAAACTTACGAAATCAGTCGCTATTTATAAACCAGAATTTCATGAGATAAAAAAAGAAAAAAAAAAAGTAATTTCTACATTTAGTTTAGCAAGGGCCTTTCTACGACCCTCGCTTGACCATTCAGGCGAGATCCTTTTTATCTGACGGCCGCAGCCTGTAATTTTCTTTAATGAATTCTATTCTGGATCGTAACTGGCTTTGCAACAAGCCTTGCGGGGGATTAGAAACTTAAGTGGCTTTTTATAGGGTTCTGAGAGATAAAATCATAATTTTGTAGGTTACTGAAACGGGAAAATGACCGAAGATTGTAAACACATTCACAACTATATATATATATATATATATACACATATATATATATATATATGTATGTATATATACATATACATATATATATATATATATATATATATTTACATATATATACATATATATATATATATGTATATATATAGATATATATGATGTGTATATATAATGAATATATATATATATATATATACATATATATATATAAATATATATATGTATATATATATGTATATATACATATATATAATGAATATATATAAATATATATATATATATATATATATACTGTATATATATATATATATATGTATATATACATATACATATATTTATATAATTGTATATATATGTATATATACATACATACATACATATATGTATATATATATATATATATATATATAATTGTATATATAATGAATATATATATATATATATAATTGTATATATAATGAATATATATATAATTGTATATATAATGAATATATATATATATATATATATATAATGAATTTATGTATGTAGAGAGAGAGAGAGAGAGAGAGAGAGAGAGAGAGATGCAATTGTACGTGGGGGAAGAATTCCTACCGTAGTTGTATTTCTCACGCGATCAGTTTAGCAGTGGCAGCGTTTGAAACCCCTGAGAGACACATGAAAAAAAGTTGAAGTGAAAGTTAATACAGATTTTGGGCGAGACAATGAACTGGAATACGTAGAAAATCAGTATCACTGCAGAAATGGTGTGCGATTAAGCCTCACGAATAATTTTCCTCACCGTTGGTGTATAGATGTTTACATTGGTATCATCTTGCGTGCCAGGTATATAATGTAAGTACTTCAATGTGCATTTTTTTTTATTTGGAATTGATGCCTTAGGTACTCGCAAATCACAACGAGACAAGGTCAGGTAATCGATTAAAGAAAACGGACTCGAAGAAAACGAGAATCGTATAATCAGCTGAGTTTTGTTTACATTTGAAAGCCAGTGTCGAAGTGAGAGTTAAATCGTACGAACGGAATTTTGCGCTTGGAACAACATTTCGTATATTTAAAGAAATTGGATGTGGAATTTAAACGTAATAGGATTGTGGTATAACCTTTGGTAAGCTGTTTGAAAATATTTTTTTTATTTTTCTCGTTCATGCCTAGAGAAAGCAATTTGACACGTTAGAGCTTAGTAGGATAATAATAGCATCCTAGAAATTTTGGGTCAGATTGCCTGTCTGTAATTGCTTTGGAGGAAAGATACCGAAATTGATTTACTTATAATTATATACGTTTACTTTGATTCTGATATTTGAAAACTAAACTTAATCTGACTTTAGCACGCAATACGTACCCTAACCACATTTCTAAATGCTACCGGTATAGCTCGCCTGGCTTTGACTGATCATTAAACTAGCCTAGCTCGGATTTCAGCAGATCAGAACACTGTAAATACATGATACTTTAATTTCTAGCCAAATCACCGTAGTAATGTGTTACTGTTCTTAAAATACATTATTTTTTCTTGTTTCCTTTCCTCTTTATTTTCCATGTTGGAGCCCCTGGGCTCATAGCCTCCTGCTTTTCCAACTAGGGTTGTAGCTTAGCAAGTAATTATAATAATAATAATATATTTTTCCTACTCGTTATCTTGTGTTTTATGCATTTCTAACCTTGATTATTGGGGCAAAATACCCGTTCATGAGTTTTTAGACCCCCTTATATTAAGACAATTGTGGGGGAGACCCGAGGAAAATCGTTGTTATTTGGGTGTGAAAAGGCCAAAAACGAGTGATTTGCAGCAATAATAATGGTCAGAATGCATATTAAACACTAGATAACAAGTTTGAAAAATATATGGCTCATGTAGTGAAAGAAAATTAAAGTGTCACAACTCACTATGATTCACTTCACATCGTTCTAATGGTTTTTACTCAGCCGTGGCTCGTTTCACTCGCATATAATCATAATCTCACTGCTCCTATGTTCTGGCAAGCGGTACATGGATGGGCTGTGCACATCACCCCTGTGTCACTATTTCGGGGATATTTTATACTTTCATAAGCAACAATAGCTACACACTGAACAAAGAGTATTTTCATCATAATTTATTTGCTATTTAGATTAAATTGCACTAACTTTTCAAGTAGATTGTGCTTCCCTCTTGGAGACATCCTTTCATGGTGGTAGTGGAGTTGAAACTGAAGGGGAAGGTTGAAAAAATTGCTGTTGAAGAAACATCTGGGAACTTGTGCATAAATATATGGAAGCTCATAGTTGGTTAAGAAAGCCAGGTAATATTTACGCCATTGTAAATACACAGAAAGTTTCTCAAACCGATCGGAACCAACACGTGTAATAATTCGTCATCAGTCTCACAAATGTAAGCATTGGAATTTGAGTGAAGAATATACTTCCCATTTTAATCGACTGGTACATAAGTTATTATGCCTCAGCCCTCATTAAACTTAAAGAGAAAAATTCCAAAGTACCCAGCACTCGTCCATTTCTTAAAGAGAATTCTCGTTTCGCTAGTAATTAAAATATCGTATATTAACCCAGAAAACTATAGTACAATAAACTGACTTGAGCAAGTCTGAAAACTAGCCTAGCCTGGCTTCAGCCTGTTGGAAATCAACCTAGCCTGACTTGAACACATTGAAAAAAACTAATGTAATCTGACTTCAGCAGATCAGAAAGCTGAGCTACCTAAGGTTAGCATAACCTACAGTATTGTGATGTATTTCAACTACCTTGGCTGCCGTAGGCCTAGGCTATGTTATTTCTTTAGGTTGTCTGTTTGAATATCATTGTACCTTTGTCACTCAGGATGATGTTAGAAGAGAGATGGGCCTAATGATGGCATTGATCAGATAAATTTTAAATATTTAACTTAGCCGGTGAATATATAATAGCTGCTGCTCCAGCGGCTCGACAGAAAAACACACAAAAACTCGCGAGCGATCGCTATGAAGGTTGCGGGTGTGCCCACCAGCACCAACTATCGGCCAGATACCGCACATGCATGTAAACATGCCTCAATTCTTCTCTGTCGACCTTGACGACAAGACGTATCAATACTCGCTGTATAACCTGGAGTTTTCTCAACATATTTGGTGAAGTACTTCATTTTGGTTTGAGCTTTCGCAGTGCAGGTGTTTTTCCTCAACTTAAACTCTTGAACTCTTTGTTGGACAGATTTAATTGTTGATGACTTGGATTGTTTTTTGGACTTTCTTTGACTAATTCAAAATGGCTGACGCTTCACAAGCCCCTAGATTTCGTAAGTGTAATGCTAGGGATTGCAATAGGCGTCTTCCAAAGGCCTCTCTCGACCCACATACTGTGTGTTCTAATTGTCGGGGTAAAACCTGTCAATTAGGAGATCGGTGTGAGGAATGCGTGGGCCTTTCGGAATTCGATTGGCTCGAATACGACAAGTATTCTCGTAAGCTAGAGAGAGATAGGGTAAGGAGGAGTTCCTCTAGATCAGTAGATTTTTCCTCTCCACATGCCCCTGAACCTAATCCTTCCCCTGTAGTGGTTGTGCCTGAACCCCCTACTGGCACTCAGGAACCATCGATGCGAGACATGTTACGTGCCATTCATGCCTTGGGTGAAAGAGTTGAGTCGTTAGCAACAGATCGTAATTAACTCATGGCTGACGTTAAAGAGCTAAAGTGTCAGAGTGCCACAGCGGAAAATCGTGGGAAAGTGATTAGTGCGCAAAGTGTTGTCAGTGTTGCGACCGAGGGTTCGTCTGTTCGTGCCTGTCGTTCGCCTAGTCCGAGACCTCTTGCAAGCTCCCAAGCCCAGGGGAGAAGTAATGTCGTACGACTTATGGGTTCGAGAGGCCTTGATCAGCGAACAGACGTTCCCTCTATGGTAACAGGCGTGTCTCATCAAGATCGCCCCTACCATAAGACGAGAGAGACCATTTTCTCCTCGTCATCCGAAGGCTTTTCGCATAAGAAACCGTGGAGCAAGGTTTCTAGGCCCCTTAAGCGAAAGTCGGTCCCTTCAGGACAGGTCCAGCGTCCTGGTTGTAGCCATTGGGACAGCTCTGACCCTTTGCAGTCATCGGAAGACTGCTCGCCGCCTAAGCAGCAACGTTACACAGGCTCAGAGAGTCTTGGTGTAGGCAAGGTTGTGCAGTCTCAGACGTTAACCCCGTCTTTTACCGCACCCATTCCCGTTGATCCTAAATGGGTTGTGCTGCAAGACATGCAGATCAAGCTCGCCTCCCTTATGGAAGACTATTCTGCGGAAAAGGTTCACGATGATCCTCGCCGCTTAACTCATCGAGATCCTGGCCTTCAGCCGCCAAAACGAGCCTTTGCTCGTCCTGTTGACGTTGCTAAGTCACGTCAGTCACGCTTTGTAGAGCCTCACTCGATGCAGTCACGTGTTGACTTTCAGCCACATATGGACGTTCAGCCACTTCCTAATGCTCTTGTTGACGTTCAGGACGTTCGCCAACCAGCGGAGTTGACTTGTTTTGACGCTGAGCGTCAACCACTGCAGTCTAGAGTTGTTTTGACTGCTCAGTCTAGGCAGTCTAAACAGTCTCGAGTTGACGTCGAGCGTCCTCCCGCTCCTGTTGTTGTTGACAGTCAGGCTGTTAAGCAGTTACATGACGTAGCGTCCTGGACTGCTACTAATGCACCAGTGCGTGTGGACTCTGCGTGTCAAGCATTGCCAACCCCTTTGCTTGTTACACAGCAGTTGTCGGATGAGGATCCTTCAGATGAGGACGTTGCTGACCCTCATCATGATGATCATCCTTCGGATGTAGACGAACCTAGAACGGTTCCTCCATCAATGGACTTTAAGAAAGTCATGTTAATTTTCAAGGAGCTTTTTCCCGATCACTTCGTCACTGTTGCTCCTCGTTCACCACCGTCTGAGTTTGCTCTAGGCTTACCTGCTAACATGCCAGCCTTTACAAAGCTAGTGCTCTCTCGCTCTTCCAAGAGAGTTTTACGACTTTTAGGCGACTGGTTAGATACCAGGAGGAGTTTGGGGAAGACGGCCTTTGCCTTCCCTCCGTCAAAGCTCTCGTCTAGATCGAGCGTCTGGTATGCCACGGGAGAAGTTCTCGGCTTGGGAGTCCCTGCCTCTGCCCAGGGTGACTTCTCAAGCCTCGTAGACTCTCCCCGCCGCCTAGCCATGAGACGCTCGAAGATTAGTTGGTCCTCCTCGGACCTTGACCATCTGCTGAAAGGCGTATACAGAGCCTTTGAAGTTTTCAACTTCCTTGACTGGTCTTTGGGAGCCTTAAGTAGGAAAATCTCATCGGCTGATAGAGATGTCTCCTTACTGATAATGTCCTGTATGGATAAAGACATCCGCGATGGTTCCAATGAGCTCGCCTCCTCTTTTACGTCGGGAGTCTTAAAGAAGCGAGAATCCCTTTGCTCTTTTCTTTCAGCAGGAGTTACTCCCTGTCAGAGATCAGAACTGCTCTTTGCTCCCTTATCAAAGTTTTTGTTTCCGCAACAATTGGTTAGGACATAGCTTCTTCGCTTGTGCAGAAGGACACCCATGACTTGATGGCGTCCTCTGCTCGCAAGGGGACTCCTTCTACATCCTTTTCTTCTAGACCCAGGATCAACACTCCGACGTCCAGATTTATCCCGCCCTTTCGTGGCAGAGCTCCCAGCAGGGGAAGTACTCATGCCGAGGGAAGGAGAGGAAAGAAGAGAGGAGCCAAGTCCTCACGTGGCAGAGTCTGACTGCCCACAGCCTCAGACAGCAGTAGGAGCCAGATTGAAGAGCTTCTGGCAGGCCTGGGAGAAGAGGGGCGCAGACCAACAGTCTGTTCGGTTGCTCAGAGAGGGGTACAAAATTCCATTTGTACGCAAACCTCCTCTAGCGACATCCCCCATCGACCTCTCTCCCAGGTACCGAGAGGAGTCAAAGAGACAAGCCCTAAACCTAGAAGTGTCTCTGTTGCTAGAGAAGGGAGCGGTGGTGAAAGTCTCGGACCTTCAATCACCGGGGTTTTACAACCGTCTCTTCCTAGTCCCAAAGAAGACAGGAGGTTGGAGACCGGTGCTAGATGTCAGTGCGCTCAACGTCTTTGTTACGAAAACAAAGTTCACTATGGAGACCACGAAATCAGTCTTAGCAGCGGTCAGAAAGGGAGACTGGATGGTCTCTCTCGACCTACGAGACGCGTATTTCCACATCCCTATACACCCAGATTCCCAACCGTTTCTGAGGTTTGTTTTCAAGAATGTGGTATACCAGTTTCGGGCCCTGTGCTTTAGCCTAAGTCCTGCTCCTCTCGTGTTTACGAGGCTTATGAGGAATGTAGCAAAATTCCTCCATTTATCGGGAATCCGAGCCTCCCTGTACTTGGACGACTGGCTTCTCAGAGCCTCGTCCAGTCATCGCTGTCTGCAGGATCTTCATTGGACATTGGATCTGACCAAGGAATTGGGACTTTTGGTCAACCTAGAAAAGTCCCAGCTGATTCCATCCCAAACTATACTGTATTTAGGGATGGAGATTCGCAGTCCAGTTTTTCGGGCTCTTCCGTCTGCCACCCGAATAGAGCAAGCCCTGCTCAAAGTCCAACTAATGTTGAAGAGAGAACGGTGCTCAGTCAGGAATTGGATGAGTCTAGTAGGAACTCTATCATCCCTGGAGCAGTTTGTCTCGCTAGGAAGACTACACCTTTGACCTCTCCAGTTCCATCTAGCCTTTCACTGGAAGGACAAGACGTTAGAGACGGTCTCAATCCCGGTCTCCGAACCAGTAAAGGCATGCCTGAATTAGTGGAACGACAATATCAGTCTGAGAGAGGGACTTTCCCTAGCAGTTCAGAACCCAAACCACGTACTATTCTCAGACGCGTCGGATTTGGGTTGGGGTGCGACCCTTGACGGTCGGGAATGCTCAGGTCTGTGGACCTCAAGTCAGAGGAGCATGCACATCAACGGCAAGGAGCTTTTGGCAGTCCACTTGGCCTTGATGAAATTTGAGAGTCTCCTTCGAAACAAAGTGGTAGAGATCAATTCCGACAATACCACAGCCTTGGCGTACATCTCCAAGCAAGGAGGCCCCCAATCCCTCACGCTGTACGAGATCGCAAGGGACCTGCTCATTTGGTCAAGAGATCGAGGCATCTCCCTGTTAACGAGGTTTATCCAGGGCGACTTGAACGTCTTAGCAGACTGTCTCAGTCGGAGGGGTCAGGTAATTCCTACGGAATGGACCCTCCACAAGGACGTGTGCAAGAGTCTTTGGGCGACTTGGGGTCAACCCACCATAGACCTTTTTGCCACCTCGATGACCAAGAGACTTCCAATCTATTGCTCTCCAGTCCCAGACCCAGCAGCAATACACATAGACGCATTTCTCCTAGATTGGTCTCATCTGGACTTATATGCATTCCCACCATTCAAGATTGTCAACAAGGTACTGCAGAAGTTCGCCTCTCATGAAGGGACAAGGTTGACGTTGGTTGCTCCCCTCTGGCCCGCGAGAGAGTGGTTCACCGAGGTACTTCGATGGCTGGTAGACTTTCCAAGAAGTCTTCCTCTAAGGGTAGATCTGTTACGTCAGCCCCACGTAAAGAATGTGCACCAAAGCCTCCCCGCTCTTCGTCTGACTGCCTTCAGACTATCGAAGGACTCTCAAGAGCTCGAGGCTTTTCGAAGGAGGCAGCCAGTGCGATTGCAAGAGTGAGGAGAGCTACCATTAGAGTATACCAGTCGAAGTGGGAAGTCTTTCGAGACTGGTGCAAGTCAGCATCTGTGTCCTCGTCCAGTACCTCTGTAGCCCAAATCGCAGATTTTCTTTTACATCTGAGAAAGGTTCGCTCCCTTTCAGCTCCCACGATCAAGGGCTACAGGAGCATGTTGGCTTCGGTCTTTCGGCATAGAGGCTTAGATCTTTCCAACAATAAAGATCTCCAAGATCTCCTTAAGTCTTTCGAGACCTCTAAGGAACGTCGTTTGGCAACTCCTGGATGGAACTTAGACGTGGTCCTAAGGTTCCTCATGTCAGACAGGTTTGAGCCATTACATTCAGCCTCCCTGAAGGATCTCACCCTCAAGACACTTTTCCTAGTGTGCTTGGCTTTGGCTAAAAGAGTCAGTGAACTTCATGCCTTCAGTAAGAACATCGGCTTTTCTACAGAAAAAGCCACTTGTTCACTTCAACTTGGTTTCCTGGCCAAAAATGAACTGCCTTCTCGTCCTTGGCCTAAATCTTTTGATATTCCTTGCTTATCAGAGATCGTAGGCAACGAACTGGAAAGAGTATTATGTCCTGTTAGAGCTCTTAAGTTCTATTTAGCTCGTACTAAGTCATTACGAGGTAAATCTGAGGCATTATGGTGCTCAGTTAAGAAACCATCATTGCCTATGTCAAAGAATGCTTTGTCATATTTTATCAGATTTTTAATACGAGAAGCTCATTCTCACTTGAATGAGAAAGACCGATGTTTGCTTAAGGTTAAGACGCACGAAGTTAGAGCTATAGAAACCTCCGTGGCCTTCAAGCAAAATAGATCTCTGCAAAGTATCATGGACGCGACTTTTTGGAGAAGCAAGTCAGTGTTCGCGTCATTTTACTTAAAAGATGTCCAGACTCTTTACGAGAACTGCTACACACTGTGTCCATTCGTTGCAGCGAGTGCAGTAGTGGGTGAGGGTTCTACCACTACACTTCCCTAATTCCAATATCCTTTTTAATCTGTCTCTTGAAATGTTTTTAATATTTTTTTTTGGGTTGTACGGAAGGCTAAGAATCCTTTTGCATCCTGGTTGATTTGGCGGGTGGTCAAAGTCATTTCTTGAGAGCGCCCAGATTAGGGGTTTGATGAGGTCCTGTTTGTATGGGTTGCAGCCCTTAATACTTCAGCTCCTGGGAGTCTTTCAGCATCCTAAGAGGATCGCTGGGCTTCGTGAGGAAGACAGACTTACAAGGCAGAGTAATCGTCTAAGTCAACTTCCTTACCAGGTACCTATATATTTGGGTTTTGTTATATTATAACTGTCAAAAACTCTAAGCATATACGCTGTAAACTTAATTAACTCTGGTCTCTACCCACCGCCTTGGGTGTGAATCAGCTATTATATATTCACCGGCTAAGTTAAATATTTAAAAATGATATTTTAATTATAAAATAAATTTTTGAATATACTTACCCGGTGAATATATAAATTAAAGGCCCTCCCTTCCTCCCCAATAGAGACGCAGCGGGACGAGAAGAATTGAGGCTTGTTTACATGCATGTGCGGTATCTGGCCGATAGTTGGCGCTGGTGGGCACACCCGCAACCTTCATAGCGATCGCTCGCGAGTTTTTGTGTGTTTTTCTGTCGAGCCGCTGGAGCAGCAGCTATTATATATTCACCGGGTAAGTATATTCAAAAATTTATTTTATAATTAAAATATCATTTTTCTGATAGAAATATTAACAGCAAAATTATAGTTTTGGATGTGACAACTTTTCCAATAGAAAACGCTGTTTGTCCCATAGTAAATAATGTGCTTGTAACAAATTTCAGCTTTATTTCCATAGCAAATAAACCGTTCTCATCACCACCTTCCCAGTGGTAATGGCATCACAAGTTCTGAACTGGAGATTTTGGGTAGAGGAAAACAGGTGAATGTGATTATTTACGACTGAAATAATGGTAAAATTTATCGAAAAAACACTATTCACGGCAGGAAAGACAGTTTTTCCAGACTGAAAAAATAAATTTCGGTATTCATTCGAAAGGGAACAAAACCTAACACACCCCACGTAACAGGTCACAGACCTAGCAGGGGCAAACCCTCTAGACCCCTTACCCAGGTCACTAGGCTAGATGGCAGCAAGCACGCAGACTCCCCTACCCAGGTTACAAACCCTAGAATTAAATCAAATAATGTCTCGCCTAATGATTGAGATGGAAGGTTGGGGATTCACAGAAAAGTTACAATGATAAAGGTGCTTATGAAAACCTGTTCACTACACTTGTGGTACCATGAAACTGTCCCATAGCCTTGTTATATGAATAAAAATAGCCATTTTTCAATATTTAACTTAGCCGGTGATTATATAGCTGCAACTCTGTTGCCCGACAGACAACTCTACGGTAAAAACTCGCCAGCGATCGCTACACAGGTTGCGGGTGTGCCCAACAGCGCCATCTGTCGTCCAGATACCCAGTACTCAATGTAAAAAAAGACTCAATTTTCTCTCTGTCGAGCTATCGACAAGACGTACTTACTCGCTGTTGCTAAACTGGAGTTTTTTCACAACTAATTGGTGAAGTACTTTATTCTAGTTTTGAGCTTTCGCTATGCAGGTGTTTTATCTTCATCTTAAATCTTGAACTCGTTTTGGATAGATTTAATTATGGTGACAAAGAGAGTATGGACTTTCTTTCACTTTTAAATGGCAGACCCTTCCCTTAGACGGAAGTGTGTTTAGGCTTTTAGTAATTATATCACGTTATAGATTTTCCTCTATATATTTTATATCTCTCCGCCTTTATTAGGCCTCTTCGATTAACTTTCCATTTATTATAAACGTATAAAAATAATTTTAATGTTTTGTTTATATAGACCTTTCCTGAGAGTAGGCGGTCCTAACTTGGAAACCGAAGTTAATCAACGTTGAGCCCTTTATATCGTAATTAGCTTTTAAAGAGCTAAGGATTTAAAACTTTTTAAATGTAATATTTTATGAAAGAATTTCTTTGATAGTCTTCGTACTGTTTTCAAAGATGAACTAACGTTTAGTTTATTTATGCTACGCAGTTGTTGACGTTCAGGACGTTCAACATGCGCTCTATCGTTACGATAGAGAGAGAGTGTATCACGGTTTCACTTTGCAGTAAGAGTAAATCGATTCTGACGATTTGTTCATTCTTTCTTAGCTTAAATGTTTTAAATTCTACTGTATTTTAAAGGAACTTTTTATTTGAAAAACCTTTCAGTTTTTTCCTTTAGTCAAATAACATGTTTTTTTGACGAAATATAATTGGGCTCTTCTCTCAGGTGCGAAATCAAGAGAGAAAGAGAGAGAGAGATAGAGACGGAGAGAGAGAGAGGAGAGAAAACGTTCCGTTCAAGTGGGTAACGTTGTTCTCGAGTTACTCTCGTCCCTAGTCGCTGTACGGGGAGGAAGGATAAAACGTTTTAGTTTTTTATTCTCGTCCCCAGGCTATGTGCGGTGAGAGATTGAAAACGTAGTTATATGAACTAGTGTTTAGTCTCTTTCCCAGCCACTGATTTTTTTTTTTATCTTAAAATATGTTTTCTGGGGGGCCTGTGACGGCCGGTGAAATTTGTTTTCTGTTTTTTGCTGGTATTAATGAGCTTGCATTATACGACTGATTTCGCAATTACTTCCTTTTAATGAAGGGTAGAATTGCGTGTTTCAGGTAGAAATCAGTAAAAGTTTCGATTTCAGTGAAATAAGTGCAAAACAGAAAATCGAAGTGATAAAGTGATATGCGCAAAGTGTTACAGTGTTGCGTCCGAGGGTTCGTCTGTTCGTGCCTGTCGTTCACCTAGTCCGGGACCTCTTACATGCTCCCAAGCCCAGGGGAGAAGTAATGTCAAACGACTTATGGGTTCGAGAGGCCTTGACCAACGAACAGACGTTTTCCCTCTATGGTATCGGGTGTATCTTACCAAGATCTCCCCTACCATAAGACGAGAGAGACGATGTTTCTCCTTGTCATCCGAAGGCTTTTCGCATAAGAAACCTGTCACAAGGTTTCGAAGCCCTTAAGCGAAAGTAAGTCCTTTCAGGACAGGTCCAGCGTCCTGGTTACAACCATTAGGACAGCTCTGACCCTATGCAGTCATCGGATAACTGCTCGCCGCCTAACAAAAGCGTAACACAGACTCCGAGAGTCTTTTTTTGTAGGTAAAGTGTTGCGGTCACAGACGTTACCCTCGTCTCTTACCACAACCATTTCTGTTGATCCTTAATGGGTTGTATGGCAAGACATGCAGTATATGCTTGCCTCCCTTATGGAAGACTATTCTGCCGATTAGTCCGTTGAGTCTAGCCGTTTATCTCATCGATATCCTGGCTTTCAGCCAACCTAACGTTCCTTTGTGCTTACTGTTGACGTTGGCGTAGCTTAGTCACGTCAGTCAGGTTGTTTAGAACCACACTCGATGCGGTCTCGTGTGGTTTTTCAGCCGCATTTGGACGTTAGGCCACTTGCTGATGCTCCTGTTGACGTTCAAGACGTTCACTAACAATCGGAGTTGACTTGTTTTGACGCTGTGCTTCAACCTCCGCATTCTAGAGTTGTTTTGACTGCTCAGTCTAGGCAGTCAAAGCAGTCTCGAGTGGACGCTGTGCGTCCTCACGCACCTGTTGTGGTTGACAGTTCAGTTGTTGACAGTTCACAGACTGTCAAGCAGTTACATGACGTTGCGTTCTGGTCCGCTACTAATGCACCAGTGAGTGTGGACTCTGCTTGTAAAGCATTGCCACCACAGTAGGTCTCTCCCTTGCTTGAGACTCAGCTTTTATCGGACAAGGTTCCTGTAGATGAGGAAGTTGCTGTTCCCCCTCCTACTGATATTCCCTTGAGGACTCTGTCAGATGGAGAGGAGCCTAAAGCTGCTTAGCCTCCTATGGACTTTAATTAAATCATGATGATTTTTTAAGGATCTTTGTCCGGATCTTTTTGTAACTGCTGCTCCTCGTTCGCCTAAACGTCAGAGCTTACACTAGGCCTAGCTACTTCGAAGCCGTTGTTTTTAAGCTAGTGCTCTCTCGCTCTCCTAGAGAGCTTTACGTTGGCTAGGCGACTGGTTTTTCACCAGGAGGAGTTTGGGGGATACAGCCTTTGCTTTCCCTTCTTTTAAACTGGTTTATAGAGCGAGAGTCTGATATGACACGAGAGAAGTTCTCGGCTTGGGAGTTCATGCCTCTGCCCAGATAGACTTCTCAATTCTCGTAGACTCTCCCTGGCGCCTGGCCAGGAGACGCTCCAAGTTGTTTGCAGGTCAACTTCACAGCTGTTTTCGAGCCTTTGAAGTTTTGCTGTACAATTATGTCACGCATAACAAGGCTTTCAGGGATGGTAAACTGTACCGCCTCAGTCGCTAACCCCGTCTGTTGCCACACCTGCTCCCGTAGACCCTAAATGGGCTTTGCTGCAAGACATGCAGTCCAAGCTTGCGTCCTTGATAGAGGACTTTAATGCGGAGAAGGTTGCTACCGAACCTTCTGGCCAACAACCTTCCAACCGGTCGGTTGTGCGCCCTGTTGACGCTGAGGTAACCTACTCGCGTCTGCCAGTTGAGGTGGTTCCTCCACCGATGCGACCCAGTGTGGGTTGCCAGCCGCACGTTGACGTTAAGCGACGCTCGGAGGTGGTTGTTGACGTTCAGGACGTTCAACAACCAGCAGAGGTGACTTGTTTTGACGCAGTGCGTCAACCTCAGCAACCCGGTAGGGTGTTGACTGCACAACCCAGACGGTCTAGACAGTCTCGGGTTGACGCTGTGGTTCCTCGCGCACCCATGGTTGTTGACAGTTCACAGACTGTGCAGCAGTTCCATGATATTGCGTCCGGCTCCGTCACGCATCCACCAGTGCGACCAGACTCAGCGAGCCAGACGTTGCCCACTCCGTTGCCGTTTCCTCATCAGTTTTCGGAGGAGGAACCCTCTGATGAGGACGTTGCTGAACAACAAGACGATCAGCCCCCAGAATAGATCAAGCCCTGCTATCCATCCAGAAGATGCTGAAGAAGGAACGCTGCTCAGTCAGGCTGTGGATGAGTCTGGTAGGGACGCTGTCATCCGTGGAACAATTTGTGTCACTAGGAAGACTACACCTCCGTCCTCTTCAATACCATCTAGCTTTTCACTGGAAAAAGGACAAGACGCTAGAAGCGGTCTCGATCCCGGTTTCCGAAAAGATAAAGTCTTGTCTGACTTGGTGGAAGGACAATATCAACCTAAGAGAGGGTCTTCCCCTGGCTGTTTAGACTCCCAACCACGTTCTCTTCTCGGACGCATCGGACGTGGGCTGAGGCGCGACACTAGACGGTCGGGAATGCTCAGGACTGTGGTACTCGAGTCAGAGGAGCATGCATATCAACTGCAAGGAGCTGTTTGGCAGTACATCTGGCCTTGAAAAGCTTCAAGTCTCTCCTTCGAGGCAAAGTGGTGGAAGTTAACTCGGACATCACCACGGCCTTGGCGTACATCTCCAAACAAGGAGGTACCCACTCACTGACGTTGTACGAGATCACAAGGGACCTGCTCATCTGGTCAAAAGGTCAAGACATCTCCTTAGTAACGAGGTTCATCCGAGGCGACTTGAACGTCATAGCAGATTGTCTCAGTCGGAAAGGGCAAGTAATTCCAACCGAATGGACCCTCCACAAGGATGTGTGCAAGAGACTTTGGGCCACTTGGGGTGAAACCATCCATAGATCTCTTTGCAACCTCGCTGACCAAGAGGCTTCCAATCTATTGCTCTCCAGTCCCGGACCCAGCAGCAATACTTATAGATGCTTTCCTCCTAGATTGGTCACATCTGGATCTCTACGCATTCCCACCGTTCAAGATTGTCAACAAGGTACTGCAGAAGTTCGCCTCTCACGAAGGGACAAGGTTGACGTTAGTTGCTTCCCTTTGGCCCGCGAGAGAATGGTTCACCAAGATACTTCGATGGTTAGTAGACGTTCCCAGTAGTCTTCCTCTAAGAGTAGACCTTCTACGTCAGCCACACGTAAAGAAGGTACTTCAAAGCCTCCACGCTCTTCGTCTGACTGCCTTCAGTCTATCGAAAGACTCTCGAGAGCTAGAGGCTTTTCGAAGGAAGCAGCCAGTGCGATTGCTAAAGCAAGGAGAGCTTCTTCCATTAGAGTCTACCAATCGAAGTGGGAAGTCTTCCGAGACTGGTGCAAGTCAGTTTCTGTATCCTCGACCAGTACCTCTGTAGCTCAAATAGCTGTTTTTCTCTTATACCTGAGAAAAGGACGATCCCTTTCAGCTCCCACTATCAAGGGCTACAGAAGCATGTTGGCATCGGTCTTCCGGCATAGAGGCTTAGATCTTTCCAAACATAAAGATCTGCAAGACCTCCTTAAGTCTTTTGAAACCACCAAGGAGCGTCGTTTGTCTACCCCTGGATGGAATTTAGACGTGGTACTAAGATTCTTCATATCAGACAGGTTGGAGCCGTTACAATCAGCCTCCCTGAAAGATCTCACTCTTAAGACTCTTTTCCTGGTATGCTTAGCCTCGGCTAAAAGAGTCAGTGAGATTCATGCCTTCAGCAAGAACATAGGATTTTCGTCAGAAAAAGCCACTTGTTCGCTACAACTTGGTTTTCTAGCCAAAAATGAGCTGCCTTCTCGGCCTTGGCCTAAATCTTTCGATATCCCCAGCTTATCGGAGATCGTAGGCAATGAACTAGAAAGAGTCTTATGCCCTGTTAGAGCTCTTAAGTTCTATTTAAAGCGTACTAAACCTTTACAAGGCCAATCTGAAGCTTTATGGTGTTCAGTTAAGAAACCATCCTTGCCTTTGTCAAAGAATGCTTGGTCAGACTTTATCAGATTGTTAATACGAGAAGCTCATTCACATCTGAGTGAGGAAGACCGAACTTTGCTTAAGGTGAAGACGCACGAAGTTAGAGCTGTAACAACTTCCGTGGCCTTTAAGCAAAATATATCTCTGCAAAGTATAATGGACGCAACCTATTGGAGAAGCAAGTCAGTGTTCGCGTCATTTTACTTGAAAGATGTCCAGTCTCTTTACAAGAACTGCTACACACTGGGACCATTCGTAGCAGCGAGTGCAGTAGTGGGTGAGGGCTCAACCACTACAATTCCCTAATTCCATACCCTTTTAATCTTTCTCTTGAAATGTTTTCATTGTTGTTTTTTGGGTTGTCCGGAAGGCTAAGAAGCCTTTCGCATCCTGGTTGATTTGGCGGGTGGTCAAAGTCATTTCTTGAGAGCGCCTAGATTAGGGGTTTTGATGAGGTCCTGTTGTATGGGTTGCAACCGTTGATACTTCAGATCCTAGGGGTCGATCAGCATCCTAAGAGGATCGCGAGGCTCCGTAAGGAAGACGTACTTAAAAGGCAGAGAAATTGTTCAAGTCGACTTCCTTACCAGGTACCTATTTATTTTGTTTTTGTTATTTTGATAACTTCTAAAATAAAATAAAAACTCTTAGCTCATAAAAGTGTAAACATATATTGCTGGTCTCTACCCACCCCCCTGGGTGTGAATCAGCTATATAATCACCGGCTAAGTTAAATATTGAAAAATGTTATTTTGATAATAAAATAAATTTTTGAATATACTTACCCGATGATTATAAATTAAAGGACCCTCCCTTCCTCCCCAATAGAGACGCAGTGGGACGAGGAGAAAATTGAGTCTTTGTTTACATTGAGTACTGGGTATCTGGACGACAGATGGCGCTGTTGGGCACACCCGCAACCTGTGTAGCGATCGCTGGCGAGTTTTTACCGTAGAGTTGTCTGTCGGGCAACAGAGTTGCAGCTATATAATCACCGGGTAAGTATATTAAAAAATTTATTTTATTATCAAAATAACATTTTACGTCACGGTCTGTGCCGGACAGAACCAACACTTATTTAATTTACAAAGGAAATGGTGTTGAGAAGCCTTCCCGTTCATGTGAAGGACGTCCTTCGCCAGATGCAGGTTTAGGTTAGACATTCCATTCGTGGGAAGGCTCCTTTCCCCACCTGCAGGTGTCGAGCGACTATTTTGTTAGCTGAAAAGGCGCCTTTCACCAGAGTGGTCAGCCACCCAGGGGACATCTGCAAACGTGTGTTCAATTCTTTTATGCCTCGCTCTTGCTCTTCGAAGCTTAGCTTCTGAGAGCTAGACGACGATGGGCTTGGGCGGTTGCTCGCAGCTCCTGCCCCTCGCCGTCGCACCCTCATAGTACAAGACAGTGATGCCTACTGGCCGCTTACGATCTCTGCTTCTCTCATTGTACCCCCAGGGCACAACGAGTCTTGTGAGCACTTTCTCTTTGGGGTCATTAACACAGATGGTGATGCCTATCGGAGACTTGCTGTCGCCGCCTCTCCCATGTACGAGTTTCATAGGCTGTAACACTCGAGGGTTATTGCCTACATCGTTCCTGTTGCTCGTAGAGTTTTGTGAGGCCCGGCCCTTTGGGAACTGCACCTTGGGGTTCCATCTCTCACGAGGGAGAACTTTTTGTTCTTCTAGTTCACCACAGCCTTATACGTCTCCTTGCGAGCAGTTTCCTCCTCTGTTATGAGGGGATGAGTACCTTGCTTCATGATGTGGGGCTCACCTGTCGCGATACATGGCTTTAGAGTTATGTTCCAACACCTGTCGGCATTCCTCGGAGAAAAGTTTGTAAGTGAAGGCAGACGTATATACTGTACATACTTATACACACACACAAATATACACCCTAGTTAAAATGTTCTTTTGTGTATGTCACTACATTTTCTTTGTTTTTTTTCATGCCTGCTGAGGCAAAGTACAGTATATGGTCCTCTTTTAATTCTATATAAATCTCCTCAATTCTTCTTATTTCACTGTTATATTTCACTCCCACACTTCTCGTTATCTCGCCGTTTTCCTGGACGCTACTTGCCATTCACCAGGGCGACGCTCGCCGCTTGCCAGCACTTCATTCTCCTGCTGGCAGCAGCCCTGAACACACGGCCACTAGATATTCATTTTTATGCGTGAATTGAGAATAATGAATAATCTTCCTTATGTGTCTGATAGAAGGATCATGCCTTTCTGGAAAAAGTTAAACATAAAACGTACCTTGATTTAAAAAAAATTGACACATGCTTTCTAGAGGGATCCGCACGAGTTTCCTTAGATTGGAGCGCAGTGTTGGAAGAGATTACTCTTCCAATAACTCTCTTCTTGTCACACTGTTGTACTTATGAAAACACGATGGTGGTAGAATGCCCAGAGAAGGGTGTTTTTGGAGCGACGTAGAACACCCAGACAAAGATATTCCTTGCAGTCAACAGTCATACCATGATGAGAACACAGCTCCTTTTCCACTCAGCAAAGTTAAGCAATGTGGGGTCTGGTCAGTACTTGAATGGGTGATTGCCTGGGAATACCAGAAGTGGATGACGACGACTCCTGTTGATTTAGCAGTTAGTGGAGGGGATTGGGGGTGAGACAACTCAATTGCCCTCTGCAACCCAATTCGATGCAGGCAAGGAAACTTCCTATCAGGGGATTCATCACAGTCAGTCGTGTCCCTATGACCTCTTACCTAGAGGGTATTCAATGTCTCCTCTCTGAGAAGCTATTTGCAAATAATAAAGGAAAAGATAGCTGGATACTCTTGTAGGTCGTCGGTCGCCTTACATCAGGTGAAGTGATCTAACCACTAAGGCTGAAGTTGTGGGAGAGGCCTCGAGCCGCTTAATATTTCTCTCCCCAGGACAGCAAAGCTTAGGAAAGACCCTGCTTGGTCTTGACCATGATAGAATGCCGCTAGGTTTTAAACGGAGTCAATTTTTCCTTGACAAAACACTCTCTTCATTCAGTGTCTAGCTAACTGGTTCCTAATCAGAATTTAGATCACCTCCCCTGAGCATACTGCAGTTCTTGGACCACTCTCCCAGAAAGGAGTGCTTCATACCCCTAGTCAGTCCTCAAATCATGACCTTACTCTTAAAAGGGTCTTTCCTTCTCACTTTTTGACCTCCATAATGAGTGCCAGTGAAGGACATGGTTTCTTCTAAGACATGCCTGAGCCAGGGGATGGAGGTCTATTAATACTCGACTTCATCCCTCAGTCTATTGCCAAGACTCAGACATCCAGCTGTAGTGGACCCGAGTTTTGGGTCCTTCCGGATGGAAGTCTGTACTTTATCCTTTGGCCCAGATCAATTGTTACTATGCCGTATAAGAGCACTGAGGCATTAACTTGTATGATGTGCAGGAGCTCACCCGCATGTAAACAAGCTTTTTGTGATTACAGGCAGGGTCAGGAGGAGAGTCACCAAGACTATGATCACTTCTTGGATTTGACAGATCATACAGTAGATCGGACCCTGAAGCCACACAGTCGTAAGCCCAGAGCTCAAGATATTAGGGGCATAAGTACGTCCCTAACGGTTGAAAGAACTTTTCTGTGATTTCTAGCAGGTGTGTGGAAGAGTCATACGACCTTCACAGCACAATACCTACAAGATTTAACCCTCAGGAACCTGAATGCCTAGGCCCTAGGTTGGCATTAGAATAGCCTATATCTTTCCTTGCAGGACAATTAGTCGGTGAAGGGCAGATGTTACCACGGATGAGTCTGAGATGAACAGTAAAGTTACTGGCTTCTTCTGCCTTCATCCTCCCCTCTTAGGGCACCAGCACCCGTAAGTCTGGAAACTGGCCTCCTCTGTCTGCAGGTAGAAACCATATCCATGCATAGTCTAAAGCATATGTGTTTGTTACGTCCCCGTCCTCCCAGCCACAGGACTTAGTTCGCATACAACCCCACAGATTGCCCCGGCTGTTAGCTTTCTCACGCATTTTGAGAGCTAGCGAGGCATAACGGTGTCTTTGTTAAGCGCGGGTCAAGAAATCAGCCAGTTGGTTTAAGACTTCCACCCACCTAAGGGTGGATCTCCTCTGTAAAGAGCGAAAGGGTTTGTACATAGTGCCAGAACAAATGACAATTGTTCCATAACTGAAATGCAAACCAATGCTATTTATAGGAGTATTACTTTCGACAAAGCTGAAAGGACTACCCCTATAAATAGCTAAGGTTTGTATCAATAAGAAAAATACAAATTACCTCTGAATTTGTCATTTGTTCCGGCGTAAATACAAACCCTCCGCTATTTATAGGGGTATACTTTCGGCGTAGCGGAGACGAGCCATGATAATTTTAGTGAGGGATAACTACCCCATTCACTAGTTTGCTTGTGAGGGGTGGGGTAGACTGGCTATCCCGCTCACTCACACTTCTCGGCTGAGTAACCACTTTACTTTTTGGCTCGGTAGAGAACAGACTTGCTGCCGATCTCTCCCGCAAAGACTTGCCTTGATTATTTTTCTGTCATTTTTTTTCTCTTGTGTGTGGTTTCATTTATCTTATACATATATGTGTGTGTATATATGTATAAATGGAAATATACTTTTATGTTGTTAGATACTTGTAACTTTAATTACTGTTGACAACGTATCCGGCGGCCTCCGCTCTAAGGGAGTTGTCATTGTGTTGATACTACTCCCCTACCTTGCCGCTCTCCCCTGCGTTGATGGTCGGCAGGTTCCCAACACTCCTGTGTGTTTGCTTCATTACTTGAGTTAAAGTTTATAACAGTTCAGCTCCCTTTCGAGGAATCATCTTACAAGGAAGGTGACTTATTCCCTGAATAGTTCATGTTGTGCAGTGGAGCATGAATTGTAATTACTGTAATCACAACTTTTTTCTTTTCTACAGATAGCAGCAATGTAGAACACGCCGATGGCTTCGGCCCCCCTGTTCATTATCCTGCGCTTCATGTGGTAGCTCGTGAGCTGCCCACGTTAGCAATCGTTGTCAACCTTCAACTTGAACAAGGCTTGTTAATGGGAAGCATAGTTTGCTGCTAGGAGGTTCGCCTCCATGGGTTGGAGAACCTTCCCTTACGAGGGAGTGATAACCTTCCCCGGAGGTGGGTTGCCCCCCACTTCACCCTTTCAGCAACCTTCCTCCTTTCGGGAAGAATTGCGGACAGCTCGACGAGTTTGGCTTCTGCTATCTTGTTGCCGAAGACTGTGCTTCTTCCCCTTGA
Source organism: Palaemon carinicauda (assembly GCF_036898095.1). Classification (NCBI taxonomy): domain Eukaryota; kingdom Metazoa; phylum Arthropoda; class Malacostraca; order Decapoda; family Palaemonidae; genus Palaemon; species Palaemon carinicauda. The sequence goes on along the minus strand of NC_090736.1, from coordinate 4,330,328 downwards.
ACTGGAGAAAAGCAAGTCTAAGGCTTGTTCCTCCTTCGAGGGGAACTTCTCTCTCTCCTTCGTGGGAGAGAGATTATTACGCCTACACTTTTTTCCCATAGAGCTGGGAGAAAGCATGTTTTAGGTGATGTCCTCCTTCGGGAGGACTTCTCTCTCGTTCGCGAGAGAGATTGTTATGCCTACACTTCTTTCCCATAGAGCTGGGAGAAAACGTGTCTTAGGCAATTTCCTTCGGGAGAACTTTCCTCTCGTTCGCAAGAGAAAACTTGCAGGAGTTTGCTGATCCACCAGGGGCGGTGGCAGAGCTTTCTCCGAAGCAGGGTTCTCCTTCGGGGCAACGAGTCTCTCGTTCTCAAGAGAAGACTGTCTCTGGGCATCAGCGGTCACTCCTTACGCTTATGGTTCTCCTCCAGGGGCGGAGCGAGAGCCTTATCTTAAGTGACGTTTTCCTTCGGGAGAACAAACCTCCCCTGCGGAGGAGTTATGGTCACTCCTTACGCTTATGGTTCTCCTCCAGGGGCGGAGCGAGAGCCTTATCTTAAGTGACGTTTTCCTTCGGGAGAACAAACCTCCCCTGCGGAGGAGTTATCTTTAGATCTGGATCAGTTTCCTCATCGAGCAGAGTCTGCTGAACGTTCCTCTCCGGAGGTTCATAGGAGGGAAGGGTTTGTAACTCCTCCCCATCCCGGACGTTCTCCTCCTCGTGCTGTGAGGAGATGTCTTTCTGAACCTGCTGGTTCTCCTCACGTTGACCCTTCGGGGTCTCGTGGCTATCACCCTTTGGGCTGGATTGATCGTGAGCCTTCGGGCTCTCTTCATGTTGATCTTGCGGGTTCTCATGAGAGTAGGAGTCCATCAGGGCTTCATCCCGCTGTTCCTTCGGGCTCACGCGACTTGAAACCTTCGGGTTTCAGTTACGCTGAACCTTCGGGCTCTCGTAACCATGGTAACGTAGAACCTTCGGGACCTCGTGCCATCAGTCACACTGACCCTTCGGGGTCTCGTGACAGAGGAACTTCGGTTCCTCGTTACACTGACCCTTCGGGGTCTCGTAACTTTAGTTACGCTGAACCCTTGGGGTCTCGTAACTTTAGTCACTCTGACAATTCGGTGTTTTGTTACAGGGAAACTTCGGTTTCTCGTTGCGTTGACCATTCGGGGTCTCGCAACACAGGCTACGTTAGTCTTTGGTCTCTCGTGCCTTTAGTCACGCTGACCCTTCGGGGCTCGTGACAGAGGAACTTCGGTTTCTCGTTGCGCTGGCCCTTCGTAGTCTCGCAACACAGTACACGCTGAACCTTCGGGTTCTTGTGACCCTAATCATTATGAGTCTTACTCGTATAACAGAGAGTTTTTGGACTCTCGTTGTGTTGAGCATTTACGCTCACACAACTTACGCTACCGTGAACCTTCGGGTGATCGTAGCAATGAGTTCTCTCCTAAGCACCAGTAATACGACAGAGAGTTTTCGGACTCTCGTCACGCTGAGAGTTCGCGCGAGCAACCAACCTTATGCGGGCGAACAACTAGGCGCACTCATTCAGCGCTATGTTGAAGTGCGTGAACAACTCTTTTATACACGCGCGCGTAACCTTCTCGGTTCACGTGTGCGCATGTGACCATTTCGGTGCGCGTGGGCGGCGAAGTGTTCGTGCGCGCGCGCTTGTCCATCTAAGTTCATGAGCACTCGGCGAAGTGTTCGCACGCGCGTAACCATCTCGGTTCGCGCATGCAATAGTCTTACTCTTATGACAGAGAGTTTTCGAACTCTCATCGCGCGAAGTTTTCACGCGGGCGTGTAACTATCTTGGTACGCACGCGCCGCTCAAGAGTTTTACTCTTATGGCCATAAGCCTTCCCAAAGCATGCGCTCTATTCAAGACAAAACCGCGAGTTTATTGTTATAGACTCGGGTTCTACCATTGGATTGAGTCACCCGCTCCCGTCATTGTACCTTGGGTACGACGACTTACCGTTTTACACGATAGACTTCTGAGACACACTATTCTACCCTTAAAGGGTTATTGTCTCAAACAATTAGTCCCGAAGGAGCAGTGCTAGCTTAAGTTTTAGAACAAGAGCAACATTGTGAGCAGCTTTTCATTACATTTACAAACTTTTCAAACCCCGCCCACGGGGAACCAGACATCCTTGTCTGTGCATGAATGCTGGCTATGTCCTCCCATAAAGAGGAGGGGCAAACCAAAGGAGAAATGATCGCTGTTATAACTGTATATTTTGTTTGAGAACATTGTGCGCTCTCATTCAAAAAATTATTACAGCTAGTTAACGATAAAAAATTCCTTGGGCAATGTTGTTGTAATTCGTCGCACATGCATTATTCCCGCAACCAGATTCGTTGCAAATGTTTCCTGAAGGCAGAGATTACGCATTTGCTAGCGCAGACGGATAAGTACATATGCGTGCAAGCGATCTTTCTTCCAATAAGGGCTATATACTGTACATCTTGCAATTAGAACTCCGTTCTCTTAAGTTGTATAGTTATATCCCTTATTGAAACCAGGTTATTCAGTACATTACTTGGCTACTTTCCTGTAACCAGTCATACGGCATTTACGTTCTGCCTTCTTATAGGTATTTTTTCCTTTCCCCTGATCGGAAGTCTTAGTCTCCTACAAAGGCTTTGGCTGGAAACTTCTCATAAGCATATAACAACATTTAATATAAATGCTAGTTTACCGACCGGAAACAGAGAAGTACGAGCGTTTTTGTCTTAAGAAGGAGAAACCTCCGTTACGAATGTTTTCAACGCCCTCCAACTAAGTTCCGGACACGACTTTTAAATTGAGCTACGCATGTATGCTTGTCATGCTCACAGTTCGGTGTTACTACTCCATAGAAGACTTATGCGTGTTCGCGCGCGCGTGGGCGCGCAGGCTCGCAGGATCAGGCCGTTGGACACGCGGGCGTGCGGGCGAGAGTAGATGTCGTAGGGCGCGCGCGCAGGAGAGATACCCCTGGCGCGCGGGCGCGCAGTTGGAGCCTGTGCGCATCAGTATGGTGGCGCGCAACTGCAGGAAAGGATGGGCACAAGCGCGCTGGGCGCGTGCGCGTATCCTCGTGGGAGCGAGAGGGTGACTGCGCGATGGCGAGCGCTGGCGCGCTGGAGACAGCAGTTGGCGCGTAGGAGAAGTCTTCTTTGACTTCCTGACAGCACCCAGATCCGAAGATCGTGGGCGCGCAGGAGAGATCGCTGTGCGTGGGCGCTGGCGTGCGGGAGAGTGCTGGCGAGTTGGAGAGCACTGGCGCGCAGGAAGTTAATGGCGCGCTGACGCGCAGGTGAGCGCTGGCGCGCTACCTCAGGCAAAGCCTGGCACGCAGGAAAACGTTGGCGCGCATGCCCATCATTAGCATGGCGCGTAAGGGACGTATCCATGGGATGGCGCTCACGCCTTTGATGCCCCGTAATAGGGTTCGATGCCTGACGAGCATGCAAGTCAGGTTTCGTAGGCGCGTAGGGTGCATCAGCTCTCAGGAACGGCGACGGCAGGTCAGCAGGGGTGTCGGGTGGAAGGTCAACATGTCCTTTGAAAGGGCGACCTTCCACCGAAAGGGATCGTGAACGATCTCCTGAGAGGTCCAGGACCATAGCAGGAACAGTCGGTGAACGCTGACGAGGCTCCTTTGCGGCGGACTGCAACGGAGATGATGAGCCAAAGAGGCGCCTCCTCACCGCAGGTGAAGGAAGGCCTCTCTGGCGAAGAGGAAGGCGAGCCTTGCGACGGATACGCCCTCTGGGGGCCGTTGCATCAGCAAGCTGACCTTCTGCAGTCCTCCAAAGAGGAGTCTCTGTAAGTGAACTCTCCCGAGGGGTAGCAACACCATCAGGAGAGACTGTTGGACTTAGTTTCTCCCTTGTTGGTTGAGCAGGAACGGGAGAAACTAAGTCTTCAGCTACTGCGGGATTTGAAGAGGCAGAGGTATTAGGAGATACCGTATTGGATACCTCTGACACCACAACGTTGACAATCGACAGAGGATCAACCTCTGCCAAAGTCGGCAATTGCTTGACAGCGGCACCCAATCGGATAAAGTCAAGTAATGCTTCCTTGGAGGGCAAACCCTCGAGCCCCAAGGAAGACCAAAGCTGAAATAGATGGGTAAATGACACATCCTCCCCCGGAGGGAGAGGTGGAGCTGCCTCGCTAGGGGAGGCAACACCATCTCGAACCCTGAGCTTGGAAAACAGTACCATGGTCTACGCTACCACTCGACAGTCTCTTGAAAGAGACCGATCGAGTGGGAGCTTCGGAAGAGGTTTGGGCAACGGAAGAAGAGTCCTTGGGTTTTTCTCCTTTCAAAGAAACCTTCGAAGGAGAAAGATCCTGCCTGGACTTCTTCTTACGTCGCCGAGAAAACCTCTCCCACTGGGAGGTAGACCACTCCCTACACTCACCACACTTGTTATTACTGTCACACCGTTGGCCTCTACAGTAAGGGCCAAGGGTGTGAGGGCCTGTCTCGACCGCCGACATGAATGTTCCCTAGGGGCGGTCGGGTAATCCAGGACAGGTGCGCATAATCGCAGAGGCCAACTTCACACATAAATCTGTCAAAGAGAAAGCAAAAAAGCATTAATGGCTGCCAATGAGCGGCAAGGATGAAAGAGGATATGTCCGTCTACCATCCGAGCCGAGAGCAAAGTGAGCTCAAGCACAGGTGTGTGTGAGGGGGTGGTGGGGGGGTAGCAAGCTACCCTCCCCTACCCCCGCTAACTAGCGGTGTGGGTAGTAAACCCTCGTTAAATTTCAATGGCTCGTCATTTCAGCCACGCCGAAAGTAATACCCCCTATTAAATAGCGTGGTTTGTATGTCAGTTACGGAACAAAGGGGTACATGTATTACTATCGGCGTAGCTGAAATGACGAGCCATCAATTTTTAACGAGGGTTCACTACCCACACCGCTAGTTAGCGGGGATAGGGGATGGTAGCTTGCTACCCCCCTCTCATACACCTGTGCTTGAGCTCTCTTTGCTCTCGCCTCGGATGGTGGTTGGACGTGTCCGCTCTTATCCTCGCCATCATATTGGCAGCCATTTAATTGCTTTTGTTCTTTTCTTTTTCTAGTTCGGTATATGTGAAGTTGGCCTCTGCGATCTTGCGCACCTGCCCTGGGTTTCCCGACCGCCCCTGTGGAACATTCATGTCGGTGGTCGAGACATCCTCACGCCCTTTGCCCTTCTTGTAGGGGGCAACGGTGTGATAGTAACTGCAAGTGTAGGGAGTGGTCTGCCTCCCAGTGGGAGAGGTTTTCGCGACGACAGAAGAAGTCTAAACGGGATATTTCTCCTTCGAAGGTTGCTTCTAAAAGAGAAAAACCCAAGGCCTCTTCTTCCGTTGCTCAAACCTCCTCCGAAGCTCCCACTTGGTCGGTCTCTTTCGAGAGACCGTCGAGTGGTAGCGTAGACTGATGTATTGTTAACCAAGCTCGGGGCTCAAGAGATGACGTTGCTTCCCCTAGCGAAGCAGCTCCACCTCTCCCCCCGGGGGAGGATATGTCACTAACCTCCCTATTTCAGCTTTGGTCCTCCTTGGGGCTTACGGGTTCGCCCTCCAAGGAGGGTTTGCTTAACTACATCCGATTGGGTGCCGCTGTCAGGCAATCTTCGTCAGCGTCAGAGGTTGATCCTCTGTCTCTTATCGACGTTGTGGTGTCAGAGGTATCCAATGCGGTATCACCCGTCACCTCTTCCACTCCAAACTCTACGGTAGCTGACGGCTTAGTTTCTCCTGTTTGACCTACGAGGGAGAAACTTATGTCCATCGTCAATCTCCTGCTAGTGTTTCTCCTCCTCGGGGGAGTTCACTTACAGAGACTCCTCTTCGGAGGACTGCATAAAGTCAGCTTGCTGATCCAACGGGCCCCAGAGGGCGCATTCATCGGAAGGCTCGCCTTCAGGCCTTCCTTCCCCTGCGGTGAGGAGGCGCCTCTTTGGTTCAATATCTTCGATGCAGTCCCCCGCACAGGAGCTTCTGGACCAATCATCCATTACTGCTCCTGCATTGGTCCTGGACCTCTCTGCAGATCATTCGCGATCTCCTTCAGTGGAAGGTCATCCTTTAAAGGACATGTCGACCTTCCACCCGACAGACCTGCCGACCTGCCATCGCCGTTTCTATGTGGGCCTAACAAGGCTCCACCCAAGCACGCGGTTGCGCGCCAACAACATTCTCGCCCACGAGACCTGACGAGCGCTCTTTAGTAGCTCGTCAGGCCCCATCACTACGCGCGGATTTTCACCATACAGTAATCCTAACATGGGATTAAGAGCGTACGTGCCAACACGAGTATATTCTCCAACAGGAGCATAGCCCCATCGCGCTATGTGCGCCCTCATGCGCATATGCGCCCATATTCTCCTGCGCAAACTGCGCTTACGAGCCAAAAGTCTCCTGCACGCCCGCGCCCATCTGTGAGCAAACCACCTGCGTGCCATCAACCTCCTGCGCAATGGCGCTCTCCCATGCGCATACGCCCCCAACCATCTTACGCGCCAGGTAAAACCTGCGCGCCAACTGTCAACAGATAGCTGGACTTCCGGGAAGTCAGCAATTCTGCCTTCTCTCACGCGTCAACCAGTACCAACGCGCCAGCGCTCACCTGCGCGCCAACCTTTCCCCCGCTCGCATCCACAAGGATACGCACGCGCGCCTTGCGCACACTCGCCCATCGCTCCCGCACGCCCCATATTATTCCACGCGCTAGGGAACTTTCTCCAGCGCGCGCACCCTACGGCCGGCTCAGACGCGCGAACACACTCCCACGTGCCCGAACACTTAATGTGATAATTCTGAGCGCCCACACGCGCCACCAGTCTCCCACGCGCGAGCCCCGATATTCTCCCTCGCACGAGTGTCAATATCCTCCCGCGCGCGAGACTACTGAACGACGTACGGCAAGGTCGCCATCGCCTCATTCCCCTCCACGCAGGCGCATACCACTGCGCATTGTGGGAGAAGGGAAACTTCCAGAGGGGTCCAAGATCCCAAAGCTACCACAGGTGAACCGACCAATGATAATTGCTCCTCCCAGGGATCCTTCAATCCCTTTTCCTTCAAAGGGTATGTCTGACAGCGCGTCTGTCAGCCAACAGGCCTGGTTCGGTGCCCTGATCAGAGCCGTAGCTCAGGCTTTCAAGCCCCTCTTCTCTGAATTAGGACACAGAATCATGGCTTCTTCTACCCCTTTGAAGAGAAAGAGGAGTTCCAGACGCGGTCACTTCCCCAAGGGCGAAACTGACTCCACGCAGACCTTCGAGACAGGTTCCTTCTATTCCTTAGACTGACTCTCCTTCCCTTTTGGACGAAGATTTCCCGTCCCCAAGGGAATCACGCGAGGAGAGACTTTTCCCCATCGCACCAATGGAGGAAACCTCTCTTCGCGCCGAGGGGTCTACTCAGTCGGGGATTGGAAGGAACATGCCACCCTCATCAATGTTGGAATCTTATATCCTTCCCAGGAAGGAATCTAAAGACTCCAAGGCATTGCCTAAGTCCTCTACTAGGACTAGGATGGAGCCAACTAGCCACTCGGAATGTCCGCAACTCCCCAAAAAGAGCCTTCGGGGATAGAAGGAGACTTTGCTTCAAGTCCTACAGCAAGAGGATACCAGAACATGCGTTTTGGCAAGTTCTGACTCTAATGAGGGCTCTCAACGGGTTTTCCGACCCAGAGATCCCTCCTCGAGAGAGCAAAGACACGGTCTTAGAACGCATCTTTGGTCCTCAAAAACCCTCTTAAGACCAGTGCAGCCCCTGCCCTGGTCTCAGGGGATTAAGAGTACCAGGGACAAGATCTCACAACAGCTCTCTGAGATGTCCTCCTCCAACTGTTCCGGTGCCACCAACAAGCTCCTTCCACCTCCTCGCGTACAGCAGAGGAGGTACCTTGAGATCCTAGAGGAGCCTTGTTTAGCTCTTCCTCTTCACCACTCGCTCGAAGAGCTAACCAGGGAGTCGCTCTTGAGAGACTCTCCAACCGGCAGGTCTCATTCTCGGCAGCCGAGATCCTTAACCAGGAGAAAGTTGCGAAGTGTGCTATGCAAGCCACTTCGTGGCTCGATATCTGGTTGGGGACTTTAGCTATCCTGATACGTTCTGAGGACTTCTCCAAGGAACGTACCAGGAAAGCTATGGAAACCTTCCTTCTCTCAAGTACTCGCACGATCGAGTTTCTGGCCCACCAAGTCTCGAACTTGTGGGGGAAATACCATCCTGAAACGTCGGGATGCAGTAGCTTAGAGATTCCATCAGAAGGTCCCTAGCGCCGAGATCAATATGCTCAGACATTCCTCCCTAGAGGGATCCGTCCTGTTTGAGCCTAAGAATGTGGATCATGCCGCTGAGAGGTGGAGGAAGTCTCATCAAGACTTCTTCCTTCATAGGGCTTTAACATCCAAGCCCTATAAGCCTCCAGCACCACAGCAGTCTCGTCCAGTCAAGACCACTACGACGACAACAGCAGCGATGACCTTGGTGTCTAAGCCCTTTCCTGTCGACGAAAGGAAAGGCAAAAAGTCCTCCAGGGGAGGCAAGAATCCTAGAGGGAGCAGCCGAGGCCGCAAACACTAGGATAGGCAGTCCCTCTGCATTTCCACCAGTGGGGGGATGCCTACATAGTTCCTTAAACAGGTGGAAGCAACTCGGGACCGATTCCTGGACAATCTCCATGATCAGTCTAGGATATCGCATCTCGTTCATAACATCTCTACCTCCCCTGACGACGAATCCAGTGTCATTGAACTCCCTTGCCATGGGATCAGCAAGGGGGCAAGCCCTTCGGGCAGAAGTCCAGACCCTGTTGAAGGTCCTCAACGGATCCCCAGGCTTCTTCAGTCGACTCTTTCTTGTATTGAAGGCGTCTGGAGGCTGGAGACCAGTCATCGACCTCTCAGCCCTGAACAAGTTTGTCAAACAAACTCCGTTCAGCATGGAGACGGCGGACATGGTCAGTCTAGCAGTAAGACCGCTAGAGTTCATGTGCACACTGGACCTAAAGGACGTGTACTTCCAGATCCCAGTCCATCCGTCTTCAAGGAAGTACTTAAGATTCAGCCTAGACAACAGAATGTACCAGTTTAAGGTGCTGTGCTTCGGTCTTTCCACAGCACCACAAGTCTTCACCAGAGTGTTCATGTTGGGAACACAGGATTGGCATTCGTCTCCTCCGTTATCTGGACGACTGGTTAATCCTAGCAGACTCGGTGTCAACCTTTCTTCAACACTGAGACTTTGCCAAGATCTCGGGATCATGGTAAATCTCGAGAAGTCTTTACTGCTTCCCACTCAAAGACTGGTATACTTAGGCATGATTATAGACACCACTCTCCACAAAGCCTTCCCATCAGACGACAGGATAGCAAGGCTGAGGAAGGTCGCAAGACCTTTTCTCAGATGAGAAGAACTTCCAGCCCAATCGTGGTTACCTCTCCTCGGTCACCTTTCATAGCTGGCCCGTCTAGTTCCCAATGGTCGCCTCAGGATGAGATCCCTTCAGTGGCGACTCAAGTCCCGGTGGAATCAAGTGTACGACTCCCCGTACGGAAAGGAGTGGATCTTCTTGTCTTCCCCCCAGATTTAATGCTGTTTTCAGACGCTTCAAAAAAAAAAGGGTGGGGGGGGGGCCCACGTGCTGCACCACACGACCTCAGGCCTCTGGTCAGAGTCAGAAAAGTATCTCCACATAAATCTCCTAGAGATGAAGGCTGTCTTTCTAGCCCTTCAACAGTTCCAACAGTACCTAGCAAGTCACTCTGTGGTGGTGACGAGCGACAACACCACAGTAGTGGTCTACTGTATATCAACAAACAAGGAGGTACTTTTTCGCAGCAACTATCCCATCTAGCAGTAGAGATACTGAGATGGGCCGAAATCCACTCGATACCACTATCGGCACGCTTCATTCCGGGCAAAAGGAATGTGCTGGCCGACAACCTGAGCAGAGCATCTCAGATAGTGAGTACCGAGTGGTTTTTGGATCATCTAGTAGCCAACAAAGTCCTGACTTTCCGGGGTTCTCCGACTGGGCGTCTTCGCAACGGCCCTGAACTTCAGGCTCCCGCTGAACTGCTCCCCAGTCCCAGACCCCAAGGGTCTTTGGCAAGATGCTTTCCAACAATGTTGGGACAACATCGACGTTTACGCTTTTCCCCCGTTCTGTCTGATGAGGAGGGTGCTCAACAAGACCAGAACATCGGTCAATCTTTCAATGACCCTCATAGCTCCGCTATGGCATCACGCAGAATGGTTCCTGGACCTTCTGCAACTCCTAATGGAGCCACCAAGAGAACTCCCTCCATGACACAATCTACTCAAACAACCACATGTCAACATCTTCCACTACGGCTTCACGCCTGGAGACTATCCAGCATCTCTCTGAGAGAGTATTTTTGCAACAAGTTGCAATCAGGATGTCTGGACACCTGCGAAAGTCTTCAGCAGCAGTCTACCAGGCAAAGTGGAAAGTCTTCTGTGGTTGGTGTCGTGGAAGGGGTATCTCTCCACTCGATGACACTATTCCAACAATAGCAGAGTTTCTTGTGTATTTGCATGAAGAAATGCGCCTTTCAGTCTCGGCAGTGAAAGGCTATCGCTCAGCCTTAAGCCTCGCCTTCAGGCTGAAAGGAATGGACATTTCCTCATCGCTAGAACTTTCTGTACTCATACGGAGTTATGAACTTACCTGCCTTCATTTGGAAGTGAGACCTCCCTCATGGAACGTGGTTTGAGTTCTCAGGTCTCTTAAGAGACCTCCCTATGAACCATTACGCCAGGCATCAGATTGCCACCTAACCTGGAAGACTGTGTTCCTGCTAGCTTTGGCCTCGGCCACGAGAGTCGGTGAACTTCATGGTCTCTCGCCCATTCAAGGAGATGAGGGGAGGTAACGTTCAGCTTCGTCCCTGAGTTTATTGCTAAGACTCAGAATCCAGGAGTAGCGGATCCTCGATTTGACTCCTTCCAGATTTCTAGTCTCCGTACTGTAACAGATGACCCAGACCATCTCTTACTATGCCCATTAAGGAGTTTAAGGCTGTACCTCAAAAGAACAGCCGCAGACCGTCCTCTTGTGCCAGCACTATTCGTCAGCACAAGAAAGACTAAGAGGAGGGTCACCAAGAACACCATCTCAGCATGGATTCGCAGGGTCATTGACTTGGCCTTGAATCCAGACCCTCCTCCGTCACGTCGCCCCAGAGCACATGATGTCAGGGGCATAGCTATGTCCCTGGCCTTCAAAAGAAATTTTTCAGTGACGCAGTTTCTTCAAGCTGGGGTGTGGAAATGGCAAACAACGTTCACATCCCACTACCTGCAAGATGTGACCCACAGGAGACTCGATACGTTCTCTATCGGTCCTGTGGTGGCTGCACAACAGCTGGTTTAAAACCTCAATCTCCTTATTGGACAAGTAGCAGAAGGTTGAGGCATTGTTACCCGGTTTTAGTCTGCATGAATGAAAAGGTTTGACTGGCCCTTATTCTTTTCTTCATCATCCCCTCTCTTGGGGAAAGCAGCATCCGGGGTTCTCTGCATAGCTAACCTCAAACCACCACAGGTAAACCATGCTCCCTTGTGTTCCTAGTATTAATATTAATACTGTTACGTCCCCATACCCTGATGAGGTGGTATTGGGAAAGTCCTAGTCTACAAGTTTCCATCTAAAGAACTTCAGAACAACTTTCTAGGACGAGTCACACTTCTTCATACCTTCACACACAGCTTGCGTAGGCCGCAGACCTTGCGTAGCAAGGTTTTAGCGAGGTGCACGGACTCCTTATTTCTTGATTGCTTACACACTCAAATAAGGAGTCCCCGGGCAAAGCCAAAAGCCAGACTGGCTGGGACGTCCACCCTTCCTAATGGGTGAGTCACCCCTTATAGCGTGGTTTGTATTCCAGTTACAGAACAAATGACAAATTCGTAGATAATTTGTATTTTTCCTAACTACAAACCTTAGCTATTTAACCGAACTTGGCCGGCAGCCCTATCCCCCTTGAAGTCCTACCTCCAAGCAAAGTGAGCTCAAGCACAGGTGTGTGAGAGGGGGTGGGTAGCAAGCTACTCTCCCCTACCCCTCTAATTAGCGGTGTGGGTAGTAAACCCTCGTTAAAAATTAATCTCTCGTCATTTCAGCTACGCTGAAAGTAATAGCCCTATTAAATAGTTAAGGTTTGTGTACTATAGTTAGGAAAAATACAAATTATCTACAAATTTGTCATGTATGTATGGACATCTTTGAATCATTTTTATTATTAGAATTTCTATGCAAAAAGTTTATCACTGAATAGTTTACTTGTGTTAACTATAAACTTGTCATGTATATTTGCTTTTCATTACTGCATTGCGGTGGGAGGGAACCGGTGCAAAGAAGTCCAGGTGATTTGAAAACATCGGGCTGTGTGTAGCAGTCCTAACAATGAGAAATTAAAACTTAAATATGTGGATCTTCGTACCGCAAGAAACTGAAATCACGAAGACAAGAGGGATGACTGTACATTAAGTTTTCCTCTTCTACCACTCAGTCCTGAGTTGAAACGTCATAAGTGAAGAGACTTTTGACAGTCAAGGAGACTAAGAGATCCTCACTCTCACTCATACATGTTGCTTATCTGCCCGTTAAACGATTCAACAGTTATCCAGCTTTCGCGCTTAAAACATACTCCCTACATTAATCACGATGCTTTGTATAGCTAGGAAAAATACACTATACTTTAAAGATTTGTGATATCAAAATAAATTCTTAGATTTGTGATATCAAAATAAAGTCTTAGATTTGTGATATCAAAATAAATTCTTAGATTTGTGATATCAAAATAAATTCTTTACTTTCAGGTTTTAAAAGAATTTTCAGTAGAGGAAAGCCTTAATCCCATCCCCTACACAAAGAATTAAACTACCATCCGTGAGAAGGTTAAGGTTACGAAGCAGATTTTCACCGGGAGGAGACTTCCTAAACACACTTCTACAATGGCTACGTCAATGCCGTCTCAGTCTGCAGGAACTTCCACTACTTTAGTAGAGCCTGATACCCCACATCTCGGTGCAGAGGAACAGGTAATCAAGTGGAATGAACATATACATGTTTAGTAGTACAGTAGTAAGTATTTCTACTACTGTATTAATTTACTTCTCATTTGATTTAAATTATTAAAATTAATTAACAAGGACTGTTGTACAAAAGATCCTACCGAGAGTAAAGACTGAAATCTTTTCACTAGGATTTGTAATGAAGTTAAATTTCATTTGGTTTTGTTTCAGGTTTCCAGTGGAGTAGTAAGGCTGAGACTCCATAAGCCAAGGAGGAAGAAAGTTAGCTGGACTAATGACACAATTGATAATGAAAATATGGGCAAAAAGAAATCAAAATGTAAGTGCAGAATACATATTTAGATACAGTATTCTTTTGGTATGGTAATGTTTTATTTCTTGTGGAACCTATTGTAATAGTAATGTCATTTTTAATTATTCTTCCATGAATACAAACCTTCGTACATTAATAGGAGAAGGATTCAAGTGCACCTGGAACTCGGCTGTGAAAACTTATGACTAGGTGTAGGCAGTAGCCAATAGTTACCGGCCAGTGGTGAGGAAACACCGCAAGTCTTGCTGGTACACAACTAACACACAATATTGGCCTCTTTCGTATCTTGGCTTTTTTAATATCCTTTCTTTTTCTTTTCAGTATGTGTGTATGTGTATGCTTGTCCGAGCTGAAGGCGGACCTGCCCAGGAGTGTCTGGAAAATACCACACTATGAGCAGCAGGGAGGTAGATCCTCATACATTCTTGCCCTTAGTTCGAGGGGCACATGTGTCACCTGTCTCTCTGTGAGGAGTGTAGGAAGTGGTCCCCCTCCCAGTGGCAGGTGTATGACAGGAGGCGAAAAAAAGCTAAGAGTGACTCCTCTCCCTCGGGCTCATCTTTGAGGTAGAAGAAATTGACTAGACTTCTTTCTTCAACCCTTGTTACTCTGCCCTCTGATGCTTTCCCTTCTGTCTTTCTGGGAGATAAGATGGGGAAGACTGGTGACAAATTAAAACTTGGACAAGTTTCAAGGGGAGACTTCTGTTTCCCTTAGCGAAATAGGTTAGCCTCTCCCTCGAGAGGATACTTCTATAGTTTCAGATCTTATTCTAGTTGATGACTGTGGTATGCCTTTGGGCTTACCTGCAGTCCCAAGGTACTTAATCCAGAGAGAAGTTAGCCTTGACACTTAATCTCTCGAAGGGGAATAATGCTTCATTCCCTAATGATCCTATTGTCCTTAACAGTGACCCTGAATGCAAGCTACGTGTGGACAACCGTCCTTTCCTTATGAGGGTTTATTTTTTATAATTGCATCCTGATTGGTTTCCTCAAAAATGCATACTTCAGTCACTCCATAGAAGCTTCTAGAACTAATTTCTCATGCAATTTGGGCCTCATGTTATGCCATAACAAAAGCGTAGCACATGTCAATCCGTGATGGCACTTTCCATAAACAGGGATTTCCTTGAGGCTTGGTTTTCTCAAAAATGCTGACTCCACAGATTAAGGCAGTGGCCTCTTGGTCCAAACACTAGATAATTTCCTTCTTGCTGCAGACACACTTCATCGAGGCTCAGTTTGTTTCCAAAATATTGATGACTGTGAGGTGATGACATCTTCGACCAAACACTAGTTGATTCTCCTCTTGCTGCTCACACTTTGGGATTAAATACAGTATGTTTGTCTGTTTTAATAATATATTTCTGGGTCGACCTGTGACGCCTGGTGAAAAGGGTCCATCTTATCTCTTTTCTGATATAAATACTTCCAAATATACCAGAGAAAGTTGAAGCATGGAATGCAGAGGTTACTACCCCAGCGCGAGCACCCTAAGGGCGTCGTGTATAAAGAAAGGGCGTGTGATAACCACTATTCACAGGTCGTCTTCCATTTAGATCAATCCTTCCTCAAAAGGGGAGCCGCCCTAACGGCACCAACTGAACTCACCTGATCCACTCAGCGACGCCTGCCTCGAGCGCCCTCTACTCATCCTTCTGTTGGACTTGTACTAACGACGATTTCTTTATTTTGTGACTCGCTTTTTTGCCTTTTTTTGTGGATTTCTTCATTATGGCTGAAGCTCTCCTTACTCCTGCACCAATGTTAAGTACCACAGATTGTTTTGACAGTTTTTTCTAGTACCGGGTAAGTAGTGTTAAGTAATAGGAAGTGTTTTTTAATACGTTCAGCCTTGTGCCTTCCGTGTACGCTCAGTGCGTTTTCTTTTTGCTTTTCGTTGCCCTTTTGGTACTGTTATCTGTTAGGTTCATTAATCTTAAGTAATTTTATTTTAATCTTATTTTAAGATTGTAGGCTCCATGCCTCTGTTTGAACCTTTATCTTTATGTGTGGTACTTATTAGTCGTATACAAGTCCGTTTCTGTTAACGAAAAATAGCGTTCAGGGGTTTCATTACAGTTTAGTACCGCCGATTCGGTAGGTCTTTTATTATTATCATTTGACTGTATTCCCCTGTCGCTATTCTTTGTTAGTCTTTTATTGTTATTTTCGGACAGATGTGCTTTATTTGTGAGGATTCGTGCTTGTTAGATTGACCGTCGTAACCGACGAGTCCGAGAGAATGGGATTCCCGTTTTCTTTCTTATAGACTCGGGAGCCCGTTCTCTCTGTCTCACTTAGGGATGACTACGTTATACCGGTGATTGTTTTAAGGTTACGATGATCTTTCTTGTCTTATAGTTGGTGTTCGATCCGTGTCGTGTTAGAGTCGCTTTAGGTATCAGCCTGCCTTGCGCGGCCTTATGTCCCCCCCCTTAGTTCCACTCTCTCCTCGCTCCGGCATGGGAGTTGGGTCGGAACATTATTCATACTCCGCCGTGAGTTTCACCCTATCTGGGAACGCTTATTACCTATTACCTTTTGCGCCCCTTCGACAGGGAATTCTCCCCTCGTTGGCTTTCCGCAACTTGACTCCGGCTTCGGCCTTCCATTCACATGAATCTGATGTATCTTCTTTTTGTCTTTTACTCTCCGGCGCGTCCTCCCGGAGTGCTATGGAGATTTATTACTACATCCAGTTAACGTATCCCTTCATTGGGTTAAGGATCTATTACCAAACACACACACCCCCCCATAGCTCTAATATTATTGCATCTACCCATGACACTCCCACATAAAGATGGTTCTCCTAATGGACGAAAGTTTGTATTCATGTAAGAACAAATAACTTAACTTCCCACCTTTGCCTTCCCAGAAAGTCCCAGATGCAATTAGAGGGACTATCCAGTGTACTGGCAAGAGGGACGTGGTTTCCCTGCCACCCAGTGGTAACTACTGGAGATTGCCGACACTTAGTTATAAGTTTTGACTGCCAAGTTCCAGCTGCACTATTACAGTAAAGCACCCAGGTTTGTAAAGTTGGGGAAAAATACAAATTACTTTTTAAATTTGTGATATACATACTGTACATTAAGGAGGTGAGAGGACTTGAAGATTTTATGTTATATAATGTTCAGTTAAGGTTTCTCAATACCCATCCTTTGCCAGGTTGGTTTGAGGGAAACTATACCGACTACATGATGATTTCTTTTTTCTTTCTTAAAACCATTTAATTGATTTTTGTTTTTTAAAGCATTGCTACATTTTTTCCCCAAATTTGTCATTTTTTTGTCATCAAGATACTGGATTATTTATATTTTTTATTTATGAAAATAAAGAAAAATTCACCTTGTAATTACCTCTAGATTTTTTTTGCATATAAAGTTTATACTGTACTTTATGCTGAAGGTAGCATAGCAAGTGAAAAACTTGTAGGGTATAACCAAAGAAAAGTGATTTTGTTTAGTTATACCTTTAGCGGCACAGGAGATACTTTACTTAGTAAGTAATCTATCTATATACCAAGGCACTTCCCCCAATTTTGGGGGGTAGCCGACATCAACAAGCAATAAAAAAAAAAAGGGGACCTCTACTCTCTACGTTCCTCCAGCCTAACCAGGGACTCAGCCGAGTTCAGCTGGTACTGCTAGGGTGCCACAGCCCAACCTCCCACCTAAGTTTTAAAAAACCTTCTTCTGTATGTATTGTATTTTTTCTGTTATAGATTCTATTAATTCCAGAGATAATTGTATGAATATGACTTATCAACCTCATGATTTTGAGCTTTATTTTATTTTTTGTAGGCTGTTGTGTCTATGTTAAACCTCATGAATACAATGAAAGTAGCTCCGATACCGATGATGAATGCGAACATTGTTCGGGGCATACTGAAAAAAAGAAAATTCACAAGCAATCAAAAGATCCACAGGACAATATTGGTAAGTTATTTACATATTTTGTTATTTATCTCTTGATAAAACTCATTAACCCTTTTACCCCCAAAGGACGTACTGGTACGTTTCACAAAACTCATCCCTTTACCCCCATGGACGTACCGGTACGTCCTTGCAAAAAACTGCTATTTAAATTTTTTTTGCATATTTTTGATAATTCTTTGAGAAACTTCAGGCATTTTCCAAGAGAATGAGACCAACCTGACCTCTCTATGATGAAAATTAAGGCTGTTAGAGCAATTAAAAAAAATATACTGCAAAAGGTGCTTGAAAAAGAATAACCCCTGAGGGTTAAGGGTTGGAAAGTTCCAAATAGCCTGGGGGTATTTTGCTGTGTTTGGTAGGGTACAATTCTAGCCTGAAGTTTAATTGAAATGATAGAAAAGATCTTAGGGTTGTTCACTCAGGTCAATACTATATTCACCGTGGGGGGAAGCCTGTGATATAGATGACAGTAACTACTTGAAGGTATGGTGTGGTTAGTCATTATGCCCTCTCAAGAATTACTGACGACTTTGGGAAACTTCCTTATGAGAGAGAGAGAGAGAGAGAGAGAGAGAGAGAGAGAGAGAGAGAGAGAGAGAGAGATATCAGTCAGCTAGTTTTGTTATTCAAATTGCCTTTGTTTCAGTACATATACAAACCCTCATCCCTTATGAAGGATAGATTTTCAATATTAAACTTAGCCGGTGATTATATAAGCTGCAGCTCTGCTGCCCGACAGAAAAACTCTACGTTCAAAATACGCCAGCGATCGCTATGCAGGTAGGGGGTGTACATCAACAGCGCCATCTGTCGAGCAGGTACTCTGTACTCAATGTAAACACAGAACTCAATTTTCTCTCTGTCGTGCCACCGGCAAGACCTACTAAATTCGCTGTTGCTTACTGGATTGGTTTTCACATATTTTGGTGAAGTACACATTTCTAGTTATTAGCTTTCGCTTTGCAGACGTTATCTTCAATACATCCTTGCATTCTTTTATTGATTTTGGATTATTTGTTGACGACTTTGGATAGATTTTGAATTCCCCTTTGACTAATTCAAGATGGCTGACCCTTCTCAAGTCCCTAAATTCAGGAAGTGTAATGCTAGGGACTGTTCAAGGCGTCTTCCGAAGGCCTCTATCGATCCTCACACCATTTGTTCCAATTGTCGGGATAAGACCTGTCAATTGGAAGATCGATGTGAGGAATGCGTTGGGCTTTCGGAATTCGATTTCATCGAATTCCAGAAATACACACGTAGGCTAGAGAGAGATAGGGTCAGGAGAAGTTCATCTCGCTCCGTTGATTTTTCCTCTCCTCATGCCCCACAACCTATTCCTTCCCCTGTAGTGGTTGCTCCTGATCCCCCTTCTAGCACTCAACAACCTTCGATGGCAGATATGATGCGTGCCATCCAGGCTCTGGGTGAGAGAGTCGAGTCATTGGCGAGTGACCGTAACCAACTCATGGCAGACGTCAAGGAGTTGAAGTGTAAGAGTGCAGTGGGTAGTGACAAAGTGAGTGGTAGTGTTGTGGAAAGTGTTGTAGATAATGTTGCGCTTGAGGGTTCGTCTGTTCGTGCCTGTCGTCCTCCCAGTCCGGGACCTCTTGCAAGCTCCCAAGCCCAGGGGAGAAGCAATGTCGTACGACCAAAGGGTTCGAGAGGCTTTAATCAGCGAACAGACGTTCCCTCCGTGGTTTCGGACGTATCTTGCCAAGATCGCCCCACCCACAAGAAGACGAGAGAGCCCATTTATTCCTCGTCTGCGGAAGATGTTTCTCGAAAGAAACCATGCACCAAGGTCTCGCGGCCTCTTAAACGCAAGTCGGTCCCTTCCGCGCAAGTCCAACGGCCCAGTTGTAGCCACTGGGTCAGTTCGGACTCGCTGCAGTCTTCAGATGACTGCACACCTCCTTAGAGAGGCAAAGCGGTACCGCATCAGGCAGTAACACCGTCTGTTGCCGCACCTGCTACTGTAGACCCTAAGTGGTCTTTGCTGCAGATCATGCAGACACAGTTAACGTCATTAATGCAGGACTTTCGTGCGGAGAAGGTTGACGCTGCACCAACCGCTAGCCTACAACCACCCACGGTTGTGCGTCCAGTGGACGCTGAGGCTACCTTCTCCCGCACTCCAGCTGTGAGAATCCCGCCACCCATGCGTTCCAGTGTACCCTGCCAGCCGCATGTTGACGTTCAGCGACGCACGGAACCTTCCGTTGACGTTCGCGAGTTACAACAACAACCTAAGTTGTTTTGTTTTGACGCGGTGCGTCAACCTCCGCAACCCAGTGTGGTTACCACTACTCGCCCACAGCAGACTAGACAGTCTGGAGTAGACGCTTTGCGCCCCCGCGCTGCTATGGTTGTTGCCAGCTCACAGACTGGGCAACAGTTCCATGACGTTGCGTCCGGTTCAGTCACGCATGCACCCGTGCTGCCGGACTCAGCTGACCAGCCAATTCCTACTCCTTTTCCGGTTCCTCCTCAGTATTCAGATGATGGACTCTCTGATGATGACGACGCTGCACACATTGACGACCCGCATACGGACATCGACGAACCCAAGACCACGCAACCCTCCTTGGACTTTAGGAAAGTTCTTGCACTGTTCAGGGAGATGTATCCTGATCAGTTTGTTTCTGCGGCCCCACGCTCTCCTCCATCTGAGTTCGCTTTAGGCACGCAGTCATCCGCGCCTGCCTTTACGAAGCTCGTCCTCGCCCGCTCGTCTAAGAGAGCTTTACGAGTGTTGGGAGAATGGATGCAGTCCAAAAAGCACCTTGGGAAGACAGCATTCACGTTTCCCCCTGCGAAACTCTCTTCCAGATCGAGCGTCTGGTATGCCACGGGAGAAGTTCTCGGCTTGGGAGTTCCTGCCTCTGCCCAGGGCGACTTCTCAAGTCTAGTAGACTCTCCCCGCAGGCTAGCCATGAGACGCTCCAAGATTTGTTGGACTCCTTCAGACTTAGACCATCTGATGAAAGGAGTGTTCAGAGCCTTCGAGGTTTTTAACTTTTTGGATTGGTGTTTGGGAGCGTTGAGCAGGAAGATCTCCCCTTCTGACAAGGAAACTTCCATGCTCATTATGTCCTGCATGGACAAGGCCATACGGGACGGTTCCAGTGAGCTTGCGGCTTCGTTCGTTTCCGGGGTCCTCAAGAAACGGGAAAACCTTTGCTCCTTCTTGTCAGCTGGAGTAACACAGTGTCAGAGATCGGAACTTATGTTTGCTCCTCTCTCAAAGTGCCTTTTCCCAGATGAGTTGATAAAGGAGATTGCTGCCTCCTTGATTCAAAAAGACACGCATGACCTGGTTGCGTCCTCTGCCCGCAAAGCCACCCCTTTGCCTTCCGTGTCTAGACCCAGGATGGACACTCCAGCGTCCAGATTCATTCCGCCCTTTCGTGGCAGAGCCTCCAGCAGAGGAGGTGCTCGTGCCGAAGGGAGACGTGGGAATAAGAAGAAAGGTACCAAGTCCTTTAAGGGCAGAGTCTGACTGCCACCTTCTTCAGACAGCAGTGGGAGCCAGACTCAAGAACTTCTGGCAGTCCTGGGAGAAAAGGGGCGCAGATGCACAATCTGTGAAGTTGCTCAGAGAAGGGTACAAGATCCCGTTTGTACGCAAACCCCCTCTAGCAACGTCTCCCATCGATCTCTCTCCCAGGTACAGAGAGGAGGACAAGAGACTAGCTTTGAAGCAAGAGGTGTCTCTCTTACTAGAAAAGGGCTTCTACAACCGTCTCTTCTTAGTGGTAAAGAAGACAGGAGGGTGTAGGCCGGTGCTAGACGTCAGTGCTCTGAATGTCTTTGTCACGAAGCAGACGTTCGCCATGGAGACCACAAAGTCTGTTCTAGCAGCGGTCAGGAAGGAAGACTGGATGGTCTCTTTAGACCTAAGGGACGCTTACTTTCACGTCCCCATCCACCCAGATTCCCAACCTTTTCTGAGGTTCGTTTACAGAAAGGTTGTCTACCAATTTCAAGCCCTGTGCTTTGGCCTAAGCACGGCTCCTCTTGTCTTTACGAAACTGATGAGGAATATTGCCAAATTCCTGCATTTAGCGGACATCAGAGCCTCCCTCTATTTGGACGACTGGCTTCTAAGAGCTTCTTCCAGTCGTCGCTGTCTGGAGAATCTAAAGTGGACTCTAGATCTGACCAAGGAATTGGGTCTCCTGGTCAATATGGAAAAGTCCCAACTGGTCCCATCCCAAACTATAGTGTACTTAGGAATGGAGATTCACAGTCAAGCTTTTCGGGCTTTTCCGTCGGCCCCCAGAACAAGTCAAGCCCAAGGATGCATCCAGAACATGCTAAAGAAGGACCGATGTTCAGTCAGACAGTGGATGAGTCTGATAGGGACGCTTTCATCCCTGGAACAGTTCATTGCGTTAGGGAGACTGCACCTCCGTCCCCTTCAATTTCACCTAGCTGTTCACTGGAAAAAGGACAAGACGCTAGAAGCGGTCTCGATCCCCATTTCCGAGAAGATGAAGTCATCACTGACTTGGTGGAAGGACAACATCAACCTCAGAGAGGGTCTGCCCCTGGCTGTTCAGACCCCCAACCACGTTCTCTTCTCGGACGCATCGGACACGGGCTGGGGTGCGACATTAGACGGTCGGGAATGCTCGGGAACTTGGAACTCGAATCAAAGAACGTTACATATCAACTGCAAGGAGCTACTGGCAGTTCATCTGGCCTTGAATAGCTTCAAGTCCCTCCTTCTAGGCAAGGTGGTGGAGGTGAACTCAGACAACACCACGGCCTTGGCGTACATCTCCAAGCAAGGAGGGACCCATTCTATGACGTTGTACGAGATCGCAAGGGACCTCCTCACCTGGTCAAGAGATCTAAACCTTTCTCTAGTAACGAGGTTCATTCAAGGCAACATGAATGTCATGGCGGACTGCCTCAGTCGGAAGGGTCAAATCATCCCAAAAGAATGGACCCTACACAAGGATGTGTGCAAGAGACTATGGGCCACATGGGGCCAACCTACCATAGATCTCTTTGCAACCTCGATGACCAAGAGGCTCCCAATTTATTGCTCGCCTATCCCGGACCCAGCAGCAGTTCATATAGATGCCTTTCTACTGGATTGGTCCCATCTAGACCTTTATGCATTCCCCCCGTTCAAGATTGTCAACAAGGTACTGCAGAAGTTCGCCTCTCACGAAGGGACAAGGTTGACGTTAGTTGCTCCCCTCTGGCCCGCGAGAGAATGGTTCACCGAGGTACTTCAATGGCTGGTGGACGTTCCCAGAACTCTTCCTCTAAGAGTGGACCTTCTACGTCAGCCACACGTAAAGAAGGTGCACCCAAGCCTCCACGCTCTTCGTCTGACTGCCTTCAGACTATCGAAAGACTCTCGAGAGCTAGAGGCTTTTCGAAGGAGGCAGCCAGGGCGATTGCTAGAGCAAGGAGGACATCCACTCTTAGAGTCTACCAGTCGAAGTGGGAAGTCTTCCGAAGCTGGTGCAAGTCGGTATCAGTATCCTCAACCAGTACCTCTGTAACCCAAATAGCTGACTTCCTATTATACCTGAGGAAGGAAAGATCTCTTTCAGCTCCCACAATCAAAGGTTACAGAAGCATGTTGGCAGCAGTCTTCCGTCACAGAGGCTTAGATCTTTCTAACAACAAAGATCTACAGGACCTCCTTAAGTCTTTTGAGACCTCGAAGGAGCGTCGTTTGGCTACACCGGGTTGGAATTTAGACGTGGTACTAAGATTCCTTATGTCAGAAAGGTTCGAGCCACTACAATCAGCCTCCTTTAAAGATCTCACTTTAAAGACTCTTTTCCTCGTTTGCTTAGCAACAGCTAAAAGAGTCAGTGAGATACACGCCTTCAGCAGGAACATCGGATTTTCATCTGAAACGGCTACATGTTCTTTACAGCTTGGTTTTCTAGCCAAAAACGAGCTACCTTCTCGTCCTTGGCCGAAATCGTTCGATATTCCAAGCCTTTCAAATTTGGTTGGAAATGAACTAGAAAGAGTCTTATGCCCTGTTAGAGCTCTTAAGTTCTATTTGAGACGAACTAAACCTTTACGAGGACAGTCAGAAGCTTTATGGTGTGCTATTAAGAAACCTTCTTTACCTATGTCAAAGAATGCAGTTTCCTATTATATCAGACTGTTGATACGAGAAGCTCATTCCCATCTGAATGAGGAAGACCATGCTTTGCTGAAGGTAAGGACACATGAAGTTAGAGCTGTCGCAACTTCAGTGGCCTTTAAACAAAATAGATCTCTGCAGAGTATAATGGACGCAACCTATTGGAGAAGCAAGTCAGTGTTCGCGTCTTTTTATCTTAAAGATGTCCAGTCTCTTTACGAGAACTGCTACACCCTGGGACCATTCGTAGCAGCGAGTGCAGTAGTGGGTGAGGGCTCAACCACTACATTCCCCTAATTCCATAACCTTTTTTAATCTTTCTCTTGAAATGTTTTTTATTGTTGTTTTTTGGGTTGTCCGGAAGGCTAAGAAGCCTTTCGCATCCTGGTTGATTTGGCGGGTGGTCAAATTCTTTTCTTGAGAAGCGCCTAGATTAGAGGTTTTGATGTGGTCCTTTAGTATGGGTGGCAACCCTTGATACTTCAGCTCCTAGGAGTCGCTCAGCATCCTAAGAGGATCGCGAGGCTCAGTAAGGAAGACGTACTTAAAAAGGCAGAGTAATTGTTCAAGTCGACTTCCTTACCAGGTACTTATTTATTTTATGTTTGTTATTTTGAATAACTGCTAAAATGAAATACAAAATACTTAGCTCATAATAATGTAAACAAGTAATGCTGGTCTCTACCCACCCCCCTGGGTGTGAATCAGCTTATATAATCACCGGCTAAGTTTAATATTGAAAAATGTTATTTTTTATTAATAAAATAAATTTTTGAATATACTTACCCGGTGATTATATATTAAAGGACCCTCCCTTCCTCCCCAATAGAGACCCAGTGGACCGAGGAGAAAATTGAGTTCTGTGTTTACATTGAGTACTGAGTACCTGCTCGACAGATGGCGCTGTTGATGTACACCCCCTACCTGCATAGCGATCGCTGGCGTATTTTGAACGTAGAGTTTTTCTGTCGGGCAGCAGAGCTGCAGCTTATATAATCACCGGGTAAGTATATTCAAAAATTTATTTTATTAATAAAAATAACATTTTACAGCAATGCTGGAGTACATGGCCATTAAGATTTATAATGAAGTGTAAACAATCCGATCAGTAGTTACCTGCTGGCAGTGGGGTAGCACTACCCCTCTCACATGCTGGCTCACTAACAAACCACTTTCATTTCAGCCCTCAGTGGAGACAGACATCTTCACTTACTGGAGAAGGCCAATTTTCATGTTTTCTAGCTTTTTCAACGATACTCTTGGACTTTGTTCTTGGTATGTCGCTATGAAACCTGGAAATATTGTCCTCAAGTTGGAGACTTGATCAATGCTATCATATGTCTATTAACTCTTTAGGTTAGCAAAAGGTGAGCGCAGGATTCTCACCTCTGCCGCCTCGGAGTTCTACTTCCCTATGTCGAGGAAACAGGCTCCTTCGTGAAGGAAGTCTTTTTTTTCCTACCGTTTACTCATGCGAGCTACAGGCGTCCTAGCGAGTGTTGTTGTTTCAACATTCTCAACCTCGCGTTTTGGAAGCCTATTGCTTTGCTTACCAATCACCAGACTTGGTCTGCAATCAAGTCACTTGAGAGTTATGCTTAATACAAGCTGTCACTCGGCGCATTCAGTGTGCACTTATGGTGACTGCACGACTCTCACCTGAGAGATATGTTTTGTGCAAACTGTCTCTCAACGTGCTCATGTGCGCTAAAGGTGAACGCAGGACTCTCGCCTCACTGCACAATATCATCAACGTGCAAAGTACTCAGCGTGCGTTCAAAATGTGCTGGCTTGGCCGCACACACACACCTGAATGCTCCTTTGATTGAGCGACTGACCTAACCAGACCACTGGTGTTTTTTATCTGTTAGTGGTGTAGTAGGTTGATTATTCCACCGCAGTGTCACGTACATCACTCTTAAACCTTAGAGCGAAAGGGTATCTCTTTAACAAGAGACCTTACTGCTTGCAAGAGCTAAACACATGCATTTATGCTTTTGCTTTCCGATTCTCACACATAATTATGACTACGAGGTCTATCGAGTAGACCTCCGGAGTTGTCCTCGTCAACTTTCAGTCACTCATGGGTGTGATCTTCACATTTGTTTCTATTATGGTTCAAGATCAACTAAAGTAGTTTTCTTTCACTGACAATTATCTCAGATTTTGGGTTGACCTCACACTCCCTCTCTCAGTAGGAAATTGAAGAGCTTCCAACAGGGAGCGTTTTCAGTAAATCATGAAAGAAAATTTTTTTTTTCCATATCCTGAGTCTCTCTACTGTACATAGTAAGAAATAGTGTTAGCCAAAGATAAGATGTTACCTACTAATGAATCTCTCCCTCATAAGATTTCCGCCTAGAAAATCTCGGGTATACATGTAAAGGATTTCTGAGTTTTTTGGATGACATAACTCAGGATCTAGGCTCGATTGTTTATTGAGTAAATACAAATTACTTCAGATTTGTAGTACAGGGTATTTCACTCTAAACGTGGGAGTACGATTATGATTTGCTCATTTGAAACATTTGCCTTCCCAGATTAACGAAACACACAAAGACCCAACTCCTGCCTAGTAAAGTGGTAATGTGTTCGCCTAGCATTTGCACGGCCGCAGATTGATACCACCCCCGGACCGTGAGTTTAAGTTCTTTGTGAAGGCACTGTTTTCTCCTCTCTAACCCCTCTGGTTCACCTTTTACCTAGGGAAAAGTGCCAGCCTTCATTTCGTTTCGACTTTCTGGGTTCTTTTCAGCTAAGGTTCTTGCTTGGTGTCCCCTCAGCACCACAGGGTTCCTCTCAGGTTTGCCCCAGTGTTGGCCTTTCTTCTCCAATCAGGATTCTGCAAGCTCAGGTTTTTGGATGACTAGCTGGTTCTTTAGTTGTTTCTGGAGTGGTCTCTCCAAGCTAAGTGGTCAGTTTTGTCTATTGTCAGGAGCTTCCTGTGGCAGTCAGTAGCAATGGTTCTTTAGTTGGTTTCTTTGGGGTGTGTTGTCACACCCTCATTGTTCCCTGAACAAAAGACCAGGCAAGTGCTTCACAAGTCCTGTCGATTGTCCTCACGCTCCCCTATTGGGCCTACTGTTATCTGGTGTGTGCCTGACAAAAGATTAGATGGACAATCTTGGCACTCACTCCTCGGGACTGAGGCGCTAGCTACTGAAGCTACTTTCCTCTCAGGCTTGAGGAATGGGTGGCAATCACTAGCGCTAGTTCTTTGGTTGGAATTTTTTGGGCGTTTTGTCACACCCACGTTGTTCGCTTCTGCTTGTTGCACTAGTCTCTGTTTCTCTTACAAGAATGGTTTTGCTGTTCCTAGCTTTTCTTACATCTTCCTCTGGGCATCGGACATGTGCTAGGAAGAGGGAGGCAAGCGTGGGTGCTTGTCCCCTGTTGTGCCATGAGGAGGCTTGGTCACTCCCTACCCGGTGGGTGTCTGGTGTGGTGCTGGTGGGTTTTACCCATTTGGCCTTGCTTGTGGGGACAGGAGGGTCACCTGCCACTCCCTGCACCTCTCCTCTCGGTGTTAGACATTCATCCGAAATAGGTGGCCTTTAGTAGCGCTGGTGTTCTGCAGTTGTCATTCAATGTGTTATGACACCCAAAAACCCTCTTCAATGATTACCTGTCATTAGGCCAGTTGGACTGATCTTGGCACTCACCCTTTGGGATTGTCACCATCATCTTTCGGCCCCTCTACTCTAGACGTTAGACATATGTAAAAGATTAGGTGGCAGTTTGTTGCACTGGTTCTCTTGCTGGCTTCATTGGGTTCCGTTGTCTCTTCCCCCAATGTTCATTGGACAGAATATCAGAATTTTGGTTCAAGCACTCATTCTAGGATTGTCGTCTTGATCTTTCCTCTCAGCCCTGAACTCTCATGCGAGAACAAGTGCTGCTCTAGTCTCTGTCACCAGCTGTTTTGTGTCCCTCCCTCATGGCACGTTCCTAGTGTGGGACTCATCTGGTTGCTCTCTTGTGGTGACAGTGTTGCCTGCCACTCTGTACCCATGCTTTTGGCACGGGGTCGTGTTCGAGATTGGGGGTTATTTGATAGCACTTCTGCTGTTGTTGCTGTCATGGTTTGATTAGACTATTCCCCCCTGAAGTCATGCCTTAAACCAGAAGGTCCTACCATATACTTTCTTGGTTTACCTGTCTTGGTTTGTCAGCCAAAACAAGTTAAATTTCTTGAATTTAGTAGTTTGGTTTCTCGTGCTTTTCTCGTTCCTCGTATTCTGTCCCTGTCTGAATGGGGGAATTTTTCCAGATCCCTCCTTCACTTCAGTGTGGTAATTGGGCTGGATAGATTATCCTAAGTTAATGTTTAATAATGTAATAGAATTAATATTAATAATACTTATTTAATACTTATTGGGATAGCTTAGCTAGTCCCACCCAGCCTTCCCTACATCTCTTAGGCCACAACTGATTTTCAAGGTCAGTGGACAGCCTGTTCAACTGGTAATGTTGCCAACGGAGGACAGAATAGGAGATAGCAGTATTGCCAATGTAGTTGAAAATGGGGCTGTTTCTGGAGATTCAGGGTTAGCTAAATTATCCAGGAAAGTATTAATAATATTAATTTTATTTTGTAAATTCCATATACTGTATATGTACAGTACCGTATATAGGAGAGAAATGGGGTGAAGGTCTGTTACATAGAAAAGCGTGGGATTGGAAAAGGTCAGACCGTGTGCAGCAGTCCTAACTGCGAGACATTGGAACTTTATTCAAGTATGAGATGTTGGAACCCGCGATAACAGAGGGCGGACAGTACATTTACACTAAAGTTTTTTTATAGTTTATATGGGAAATATTTATTTTAATGTATTTACTGTTCTTAAAATATTATTTCCTTTGTTTCCTTTCCTCACTGGGCTATTTTCCCTGTTGGGGCCCCTGGGGTTATAGCATCCTGCTTTTCCAATTAGGGTTGTAGCTTAGCAAGTAAAAAAATAATAATAATAATAATAATAATAATAATAATAATAATAATAATAATAATAATTATTTGTATTTTTCCTAACTATACAGTACAAATTTGTGTCCTTCAAATTACATTTTTAAATATTTAACTTAGCCGGTGAATATATAATAGCTGCTGCTCCAGCGGCTCGACAGAAAACACACAAAAACTCGCGAGCGATCGCTATGAAGGTTGCGGGTGTGCCCACCAGCGCCAACTATCGGCCAGATACCGCATATACATGTAAACAGACCCAATTTTTTCTCTGTCGGCCTTAACGACAAGACGTATCAATACTCGCTGTATAACCTGGAGTTTTCTCAACATATTTGGTGAAGTACTTCCTTTTGGTTTGAGCTTTCGCAGTGCAGGTGTTTTATCTTCAACTTAAATCTTGAACTCGTTTTTGGATAGATTTAATTTTTGATGACTTTGGATTGTTTTTTTTGACTTTCTTTGACTTTTAAATGGCCGACCCTTCCCTTAGTACGGAAGTGTGTTTTAGGCTTTTAGCAATTATCTTATCACGTTATAAATTAATTATAGATTTTCCTCTATATATTTTATATCTCAACCGCCTTTATTAGGCCTCTTCGATTAGCTTTCCATTTATAATAAACATCAAGATAAATTTTAATGATTTGTTTATATGCGACCTTTCCTGAGAGTAGGCGTCCCTAACTTGGAAACCGAAGTTGAACAACGTTGAGCCCTTATCTACTAAAAAATATTCATTTAATAAGTTTTAAATAATTTGCTCTGTAAAAGTTATTTACGATTGAAAGAATAATAGATTTTCTTTGAATAGTCTTCGTACTGTTTCAAAGATGAACTAACGTTTAGTTTTTTTATGCTACGCAGTTTGCGCTCTATCGTTACGATAGAGAGAGAGAGTATCACGGTTTCACTTTGCAGAAAGAGTAAATCGATTCTGACGTTTTGTTCATTCTTCTTTCAAAGCTTAAATGTTTTAAATACTATTTTAAAGGAACTTTTGAATTGAAAAACCTTTCAGTTTTTTCCTTTGGTCAAATAACCTGTTTATTGACGAAAGGTAAGTGGGCTCTTCTCTTCGGTGCGAAATCAAGAGAGAGAGAGAGAGAGAGAGAGATAGAGACGGGGAGAGAGAGAGGAGAGAGAACGTTCCGATCTTTATTCTCGTCCCAAGCGAGTAACGTTTTTCTCGAGTCAGTTTTTTACTCTCGTCCCTAGTCTCTGTACGGGGAGAAAGGATAAAACGTTTTTAGTTTTTATTCTCGTCCCAAGGCACTGTACGGTGAGAGATTGAAAACGTAGTTTTGAATGAACTGGTGTTTAGTCTCCTTCCCAGCCACTGATCTTTTTATCTTAAAATATGTTTACTGTTTTTTGCTTGTATTAATGTGCTTACATTATACGACTGATTTCGCAATTATAACCTTTTGATGAGGGTAGAATTGGGTGCTATCAGGTAGAAATCAGTTTTATTCATACCTAATGTGAATTGTTAAAAAATTCGATTTCAGTGAAATAAGTGCAAAACAGAAAATCGTAGTGATAAGGTGATAATTGCGCAAAGTGTTATCAGTGTTGCGACCGAGGGTTCGTCTGTTCGTGCCTGTCGTTCGCCTAGTCCGAGACCTCTTGCAAGCTCCCAAGCCCAGGGGAGAAGTAATGTCGTACGACTTATGGGTTCGAGAGGACTTGATCAGCGAACAGACGTTCCCTCTATGGTTTCAGGCGTGTCTCATCAACACCGCCCCTACCATAAGACGAGCGAGACGATTTTCTCCTCGTCATCCGAAGGCTTTTCGCATAAGAAACCGTGGAACAAGGTTTCGAGGCCCTTTAAGCGAAAGTCAGTCCTTTCAGGACAGGTCCAGCGTCCTGGTTTTAACTATTAGGACAGCTCTGACCCTATGCAGTCATCGGAAGACTGCTCGCCGCCTAAACAAAAGCGTAACACAATTAAACACAGGCTCCGAGAGTCTTTTTGTAGGCAAGGTTTTGCAGTCACAGACGTTACCCTCGTCTCTTACCGCAACCATTCCCATTGATCTTAAATGGGTTGTACGGCAAGACATGCAGAATAAGCTTGCCTCTCTTATGGAGGACTATTCTGCCGATAAGGTTCACGTTGAGCCTAGCCGTTTATCTCATCGAGATCCTGGCCCTCAGCCGCCCAAACGAACCTTTGTGCGTCCTGTTGACGTTGGCGTAGCTAAGCACGTCAGTCACGATATGTAGAGCCTCACTCGATGCGGTCTCGTGTTGATTTTCAGCCGCATTTGGACGTTAGGCCACTTACTAATGCTCCTGTTGACGTTCAGGACATTCGCCAACCATCGGAGTTGACTTGTTTTGACGCTGAGCGTCAACCACCGCAGTCTAGAGTTGTTTTGACTGCTCAGACTAGGCAGTCAAAACAGTCTCGAGTGGACGCCGAGCGTCCTCACGCACCTGTTGTTGTTGACAGTTCACAGACTGTTAAGCAGTTACATGACGTTGCGTCCTGGTCCGCTACTAATGCACCAGTGCGTGTGGACTCTGCTTTTCAAGCATTGCCACCACGGCAGGTCTCTCCCTTGCTTGAGACTCGGCTATTGTCGGACAAGGTTCCTTCAGATGAGGAAGTTGCTGTTCCCCCTCCTACTGATATTCCCTTGAGGACTCTGTCAGACGGAGAGGAGCCTAAAGCTGCTCAGCCCTCTATGGAGTTTAAATAAATCATGCTGATTTTTAAGGATCTTTGTCCGGACCATTTTGTAACTGCTGCTCCTCGTTCGCCTAAACGTCAGAGTTTACACTAGGCCTAGATACTTCGAAGCCGTTGTTTTCTAAGCTAGTGCTCTCTCGCTCTTCTAAGAGAGCTTTACGTTTGCTAGGCGACTGGTTTATCACCAGGAGGAGTTTGGGGGAGACAGCCTTTGCTTTCCCTACTTTTAAGCTGGCTTATAGAGCGAGAGTCTGATATGACACGGGAGAAGTTCTCGGCTTGGGAGTTCCTGCCTCTGCCCAGATAGACTTCTCAAACCTCATAGACTCTCCCTGGCGCCTGGCCATGAGACGCTCCTAGATTTTATGGTCGACTTCAGAGCTAGACCATCTCCTGTTAGGAGTTTTTTCGAGCGTTTGAAGTTTTGCTGTACATTATGTCATGCATAAACAAGGCTTTCAGGGATGGCTCCAATGATCTGACAGCCACGTTCTCTGCAGGAACAAGTCCCTCAGGGATGGCTCCAATGATCTGGCAGCCATGTTCACTGCAGGAGTACGTAAGAGGCAAGTGCGCTCAATGTGTTCATTGTCAAGACAAACTTCACGATGAAGTCTACCAGGCTGTCTTGACAGCATTAATGGAAGGCGACTGGATGGTCTCTCTCGACCTTCAGGAGGCATACTTCCACATTCCTATACACCCGGATTCCCAACCGTTTCTGAGGTTTGTTTACAGGAATGTGGGGTACCAGTTTCGAGCCCTGTGCTTTGGCCTCAGTCCTGCTCCTCTCGTGTTTACGAGGCTCATGAGGAATGTGGCAAAATCCCTCCATCTATCGGGGATCCGAGCCTCCCTGTACTTGGACGACTGGCTTCTCAGAGCATCGTCCAGTCTTCGCTGTCTGCAGGATCTACATTGGACGTTGAGTCTGGCCAGGGAGTTGGGACTTTTGGTCAACCTAAAAGTCCCAACTGATCCCATCCCAGATTATTCTATATTTGGGGATGGAGATTCGCAGTCCAGTTTTTTTTTTCGGGCTTTTCCGTCTGCCACCGAATAGAACAAGCCCTGCTCGAAGTCCAACTAATGCTGAAAAGAAAACGTTTGTTCAGTCAGGAGTTGGAACAGTCTCGTAGGGACTCTCATCCCTGGAGCAGTTTGTCTCTCTAGGGAGACTACACCTTCTGCCTCTCCGGTTCCATCTAGCCTCTCACTGGAACTAGGACAAGACGTTAGAGACGGTATCATTCCCAGTCTCCGAACCAGTAAAGGCATGCCTGAAATGGTGGGACAGCAATATCAGTCTGAGAGAGGGACTATCCCTAGCAGTCAAGAACCCAAACCACGTGTTGTTCTCAGACGCGTCGGATTTGGGTTGGGGTGCGACCCTGGACGGTCGGGAATGCTCGGGTCTGTGGACCTCAAGTCAGAAGAGCATGCACATCAACGGCAAGGAGCTATTAGCAGTCCACTTGGCCTTGATGATATTCGACAACACCACAGCTTTGGCGTACATCTCCAAGCAAGGAGGCACACACTCCTTCACGCTGCTCGAGATCGCAAGGGACCTTCTCTTATGGTCAAGAGATCGAGGCATCTCCCTAGTAACGAGATTCATCCAGGGGGACTTGAACGTCTTGGCAGACTGTCTCAGTCGGAGGGGTCAGGTGATACCCACGGAATGGACCCTCCACAAGGACGTGGGCAAGAGTCTTTGGGCTACTTGGGGTCAACCCACCATAGACCTCTTTGCCTCCTCGTTGACCAAAAGGTTACCAATCTATTGCTCTCCAGTCCTAGATACAGAAGCAATCCACATAGACGCGTTTCTACTGGATTGGTCTCTTCTGGACTTATATGCATTCCCACCATTCAAGATAGTCAATAAGGTACTGCAGAAGTTCGCCTCTCACGGAGGGACAAGGTTGACGTTGGTTGCTACCCTCTGGCCCGCGAGAGAGTGGTTCACCGAGGTACTTCAATGGCTGGTAGACTTTCCTAGAAGTCTTCCTCTAAGGGTAGATCTGTTACGTCAGCCCCACGTAAAGAATGTCCATCAAAGCCTCCCCGCTCTTCGTCTGACTTCCTTCAGACTATCGAAAGACTCTCAAGAGCTCGAGGCTTTTCGAAGGAGGCAGCCAGTGCGATTGCAAGAGGGAGGAGAGCTTCTACCATTAGAGTATACCAGTCGAAGTGGGAAGTCTTTCGAGACTGGTGCAAGTCAGCATCTGTGTCCTCGTCCAGTACCTCTGTAGCCCAAATCGCAGATTTTCTTTTACATCTGAGAAAGGTTCGCTCCCTTTCAGCTCCCACGATTAAGGGCTACAGGAGCATGTTGGCTTCGGTCTTTCGACATAGAGGCTTAGATCTTTCCAACAATAAAGATCTCCAAGATCTCCTTAAGTCTTTCGAGACCTCTAAGGAACGTCGTTTGGCAACTCCTAGATGGAACTTAGACGTGGTCCTAAGGTTCCTCATGTCAGACAGGTTTGAGCCATTACATTCAGCCTCCCTGAAGGATCTCACCCTCAAGACACTTTTCCTAGTGTGCTTGGCTTAGGCTAAAAGGGTCAGTGAACTTCATGCCTTCAGTAAGAACATCGGCTTTTCTACAGAAAAAGCCACTTGTTCACTTCAACTTGGTTTCCTGGCCAAAAATGAACTGCCTTCTCGTCCTTGGCCTAAATCTTTTGATATTCCTTGCTTATCAGAGATCGTAGGCAACGAACTGGAAAGAGTATTATGTCCTGTTAGAGCTCTTAAGTTCTATTTAGCTCGTACTAAGTCATTACGAGGTAAATCTGAGGCATTATGGTGCTCAGTTAAGAAACCATCATTGCCTATGTCAAAGAATGCTTTGTCATTTTTTATCAGATTTTTAATACGAGAAGCTCATTCTCACTTGAATGAGAAAGACCGATGTTTGCTTAAGGTTAAGACGCACGAAGTTAGAGCTATAGCAACCTCCGTGGCCTTCAAGCAAAATTAATCTCTGCAAAGTATTATGGACGCGACTTTTTGGAGAAGCAAGTCAGTGTTCGCGTCATTTTACTTAAAAGATGTCCAGACTCTTTACGAGGACTGCTACACATTGGGTCCATTCGTTGCAGCGAGTGCAGTAGTGGGTGAGGGTTCTACCACTACATTACCCTAATTCCAATATCCTTTTTAATCTGTCTCTTGAAATGTTTTTAATATTGTTTTTTGGGTTGTACGGAAGGCTAAGAAGCCTTTCGCATCCTGGTTGATTTGGCGGGTGGTCAAAGTCATTTCTTGAGAGCGCCCAGATTAGGGGTTTGATGAGGTCCTGTTGTATGGGTTGCAGCCCTTAATACTTCAGCTCCTGGGAGTCTTTCAGCATCCTAAGAGGATCGCTGGGCTTCGTGAGGAAGACAGACTAATAAGGCAGAGTAATCGTCTAAGTCAACTTCCTTACCAGGTACCTTTATATATTTGGGTTTTGTTATGATATAACTGTCAAAAACTCTAAGCATATACGCTGTAAACTTAATTAACTCTGGTCTCTACCCACCACCATGGGTGTGAATCAGCTATTATATATTCACCGGCTAAGTTAAATATTTAAAAATGATATTTTAATTATAAAATAAATTTTTGAATATACTTACCCGGTGAATATATAAATTAAAGGCCCCCCCTTCCTCCCCGATAGAGACCCAGCGGGATGAAAAAAAATTGGGTCTGTTTACATGTATATGCGGTATCTGGCCGATAGTTGGCGCTGGTGGGCACACCCGCAACCTTCATAGCGATCGCTCGCGAGTTTTTGTGTGTGTTTTCTGTCGAGCCGCTGGAGCAGCAGCTATTATATATTCACCGGGTAAGTATATTCAAAAATTTATTTTATAATTAAAATATCATTTTTAAATATGTAACTTCCTTGGTAGTTACATACATATATATATATAGCTTAATCCCACTATATATATGTAACTACCAGGTAAGTATATTTAGAAATTTATTTTAAAATAAAAATACCATTTTTGAATATGTAACTTCCCTGGTAGTTACATATATATAGCGGGATTAAGCCATATATACTGTATATATATGTAACTACCAGGTAAGTACATTTAAAAATATATTTTAAAATAAAAATAGCATTTTCTGCCTCAACTATACTGCAAGTCCTATGCGTAAGGTGAAAGTGTCTACTAAATGTGATGGGGGCCATGGCTTCCCTGCCACATACCAGTAATTACTGACTCCTCATAAATTTCAACAGGGCAAGTTTCAGCTATGCTGAAAATGTACTCCTATTAGACGACTCCGGTTTGCATATGATAATAAGGAAAAATATTTGATAAATATTGATTAGATGGGATCCAAGTTATCTTTCCATTATATATAGGGAATAGGTATTGCATCATACGAAACCACTGTTACATGAATCTTAGCATATGATGTTTGTCGTTAATAATTTTCTGTTTTTCGTGTCACTGTATCACAAAATGATGAACAAAATAATTGTCCCTAGAAGGGAAATTCATTCAGCAACCTTAAAATACAAATTGCAAATTTTTTAGGATGCTTTTATGAGCAGGTCTTTAATTAATTTATAGTCAGCATGTTTTTTTTTCTTAAAATTTAATTTGTTCCAACACGAATACTTACCTCGAACTACTTTCTTAGGAGTTACCTGTAACCTCCTCTCTACCGACCAGAGTTTTGTGTAGTGTACCCCCCACCCCGTTTTCTAAGGAGGCCTACCCCCGGCATTAAGGAATGTGCCCCGAGGGTAGGCTTATCGTAGGTCGATGTCCGCCCGGGTCAACAGCTTCAGTAAGTTCTCTGGTCGCGACGTGTAAACACGTCGCCCTCGTTCTCTATCGATCCTTTGTGTGCGTTCTGAGTGTCCCTCGTGTTCCCCGCGTGGTAACTTGTGTTTTCCTGTGTACTTTTCCCGGGTGTTCCTGTGTGTTCACCTTCCACCCGTGTGCTTACCCAGTGTATTCCTTGATTCCCTTCGTGCTTGTGTCTTGCGTGTGTGCTTTATGGAGCAAATTCGCCGTTGTCCGGGGCCTAGGGCCGGTAAATCATGTGGAGCGTTCCTCTCCAAGCCTGAAGTGGACCCTCACTCCCTTTGCTCCTCCTGTAGGGGAAGGGTTTGTTCGTCAGCAGATACGTGCCCTGAGTGTGTAGACTGGAGCAATATCCAGTGGGTACGTTACGGTACTAAAAAGAGGAAATCGGCGAATCGTTCCCCCAGAAAAGCTAGCGTTACTTCGCCGCTACCATCACCCAGTGAGCGGTCCGACGGGGCCTCTGTTTCGCCGTCCCCTACATAGAGTAGGGGCCGAGGTAAGTCTGTCGTAGAGAAGGAACAAAGCGGCCTTCCCCAAGAGCCTAGTGAAAGTGCAGTGCCGGTTGCGGGCCCTTCTAGGGCTAGTGAAGAACCCAGTAGTGCGTCCGGAGAGTCGGCCCTTGTGCTCGGGGGGCACGTGTCCTCCGATGACCCCTTGTGGGGTAGTAACGCGGTGTCTGTGTCTTCGCCGCCCTCGTGGGCCTGTGCTTCAGGGTCTTCGGTAGGCGGAGACAACCAGAAGAAGTTACGATCTTCGGGTAATGATGCCTTCGGTTGGAGGCTTCCGAAGACACCAGGTAGGTCCCCGTTAAGACTGGAAGAGGGCCTGGACCCCTGGCTCCCTAGCATGGAGCGCCTTGAATCGTTCCCGGCCCCCCTCACGGAAGTCCCCGAAGATTTCCTTCAGCCGTCGACCTCGGTCACTCAACGCGTGAAGAAGTCCCCCGCAGTCCCTGCTACCGGCCGACATACGATAAGTACAGTGTCGTCGGGTTCGTCGGAAGATTATTATTTCTCGTCGGGGGAAGAAGTCAGGAGAAAACACCGTCGTCGGAGGGAGTGGTCCAGGAGCAGGCGTTCCCGTTCTAGGTCGCGCTCCAGGTACAGTAGGAAGCGCTCCCGCTCCCCAGGACGTAAGTATAAGAGGAGTAGGTCTCCTAATGGTGACTGGGTCTTCGTACCCCGGGACTCAAGGGTGCCTTGTTCCCCGGACCGCCGGTCCAGAGAGTTCTCGCCAAGGATGCCATCCTCAAAACACGACCTTGACCCTCGCAACCAAGCTCGCAGGAAGGACTCTACAGGAAGGCATAAGTCCTCAAAGCCTCCGGTTCACCCTGCCCAGCGGGGGGAAACGCGCTTCTTTTCGGGCGGCCTGGCCGAACCAGCCCAGCTGGTGCGGCCTTCGGGTCGGAAGGAACGGTTCCCGCTGCCGGGTCAGCCCACGGGAACCGCGTCCTCGGCACCCAGAGCCCTTGAGCGGACGAGAGTCCCCGCTGAATCAGCGATGCCTGCGTTAACCCAGGCCTCTGGTGCGGACGTCCCCGCCGATGAAGTCCAGTACCTCGGTAGGACGGCACCCCTGGCCCCAAGAGCTAGACGTCCAGTCGGTGTGCCCGGTAACCCAGCTCCCCGGCCCCAAGCCGAGACCTCGGCTGACGGAAGGGAGGGTTCACCAACGGAGGACTCGGCCTATAGGAGGGTGGTTGGCCTTATCAGGAGGCACCACAAAATTGAGGAACCTACAGCTACGGACGAAGACTACTGGAGGTCAAGCCTGTTACGGATTATGCAGATCCCTACCCAACCTAAGACGTCTCTAGCGCTTCCTCTAGCCCGAGATCTGGTCCTAGGGCAGGAGTATGTGGACAAGGTGGTGGCTAGTAATGCCGAGGCCCCCAAAACCCAGAGTTCCTCAAAATTGCTCCAGGGCCTCAAAACTCAGGGCAAAGTATATGTGCCAGAGGGGCGTCGCCCAGGCCCCTGTAAAGTGGAATCATCCATTGACATCCTGAGTCAGGGCGTCTCAGAGGATAGAGCCTCTTCGGCCCCAGTCTGTTTCTCGCCAGCGGAGGCCTCCATGATGGAGGAAATGTCAAGGGATCTAGTGAACGTCTCCTCTTGGCTGGACTGGTGGGCTTCCACCTTAGTAGGAGTACAAGCCTCGTTCGACCCCGCGGACCTTGACCAGCAGAGCCTCCTGAGGGACCTTATTACCTCCGGTGGTAAAACCCTAAAATTTTTAACATACCAGTCGCTCGCCTTGACGGCTAACTGGGTACTCCGTAAGAGAGACACCGTACTGGCTAAGGTGTCCCGGAAGGTGCCAGACAGGGAAGCGCGGGCCATACGGAGCTTACCTTTGTGGGAAGAGTCCTTGTTTCCCCTGAAAGAACTAGAGACCATCATGGAGAAGGTCTCGAAGAAAAAGGAGTCTAACAACCCCAGGCCTACGCCTTCTAGGAGACCGCCCTACAAGAGGTCCGTCTCGGATAGTGCCGCGACGGCCCAAGCCTCTCCCAGCACGACGAGGAGAGAGGCTCCCTCTACCTCCTGGTCCTCAACGCCTCAGCCCCCCCGTAGGGGAGCTCCAGCTTCTTCAAGCTTCTTCAGGTCGGGTTACTCTGCCTCTAGGAGAGGCCGTTCAGGCCGCTCCTCCAGGAGATAGAGTGGGAGGCCCCCTATCCTCGCCCAAGCCTCGGGTTGGGGGATGCCTCAGAC
This sequence comes from Palaemon carinicauda, assembly GCF_036898095.1. Classification (NCBI taxonomy): domain Eukaryota; kingdom Metazoa; phylum Arthropoda; class Malacostraca; order Decapoda; family Palaemonidae; genus Palaemon; species Palaemon carinicauda. The sequence continues at coordinate 4,291,663 of NC_090736.1, read as the reverse complement.
TACATTGGCAAGCATGGAAGGCTCACGGAGCGGAGCCTTGGACAGAGTCCGTACTAAAGGAGGGCTACAGACTACCGTTCTTAGCGGAACCACCCCCTCTTATCCCGGCCAGCCGGGCGGAATGGCTAGCCCCCAGAGACCCGTTGAAGAAGACCGCCCTTCAAGAGGAGGTGTCCTCCATGTTAGAGAAGGGCGCCATGGAAGAAGTTCTTCTCCCAGGCCCGGGTTTCTACAGTCGTCTGTTCCTAGTAGAAAAAGCGACGGGGGGTTGGAGACCGGTTATAGATCTGTCGGCTCTCAACAAGTTCATCAAGAAGACGAACTTCAAAATGGACACTCCGAAGTCAGTTCTGCTGTCCTTGAGGGAGAAAGATTACATGATGACCATAGACCTCAAGGACGCCTACTTCCAAATTCCGGTCCACCCCTCGAGTCGAAAGTTTCTCCGGGTGAAATGGGGTTCCCAGATCCTGCAATTCAAGACCCTTTGCTTCGGATTGTCAACAGCGCCCCAGGTGTTCACGAGAGTCTTCACGACTGTCTCAGTGTGGGCTCATCCGATACCTGGACGACTGGTTGCTTCTTTCCTCCTCAAAGGACCTCTTGGAGGAACAAGGGTTGAAACTCCTCCAATTTTGCAAGGATCTGGGCATCGTAATCAACCCGGAAAAAAAAAATCAAACCTATCCCCATCCACCAGAATGAACTACTTGGGATTGACGTTAGATACCATTCTGGGAAAAGCCTTCCCTTCGGAGGACAGAATAAACAACCTCATAAATATCATTCGGCCGTTCCTGTCGGAGCGCCCCAGGAGAGCGAAAGACTGGCAGAAACTGATAGGTCACCTGGTCTCATTGGAGAAACTAGTTCCCCAAGGGAGGGTAAGGCTCAGCCGTACAATGGAACCTGAAGAACCTCTGGTGCCACCTGGACTCACAACAAGTTCTAATCCCAGTTCTACCAAACACGAGACCCTCCCTGGAATGGTGGCATTGCCGGTCGAACTCACTCAAGGGGATGCCCTTCGGGAGCGACCCCCCCGAGTTACTACTGTTCACAGACGCCTCCAACCAAGGGTGGGGAGCCCATCCTTGACGAAACAGCACGAGGGACCTGGTTGGACGGAGAAAAGGAACTCCACATCAATGTCCTGGAGTTGAAGGCAGTCCAGAAGGCTTGCCTACACTTCGCGGATCTGCTAAAGGGAAACACCGTGGCGTTGATGTGCGACAACGCCACGGTAGTAGCATACATAAAGAAGCAATGAGGCTTGAAGACGAAGGAATTGTGCGATCTCACCATAAAAATTCTAGATTGGGCAGAAGAGAACCAAGTGGTGTTATTAGCGAGGTTCATTCCCGGGAAGAAAAATGTGCTGGCCGACGGTCTCAGCAGAGTGGGCCAGATAGTAGGGACAGAATGGTCCCTTCTTCCAGAAGTAGCCAAGCTCATCATCCAATGTTGGGGTTCCCCGGTGATGGACCTCTTTGCAACAAAACTCAACGCCCAACTCCCTGTATATTGTTCTCCTGTACCAGACCCGAAAGCAGCCTTAGAAGACGCCTTTCAGCACAAGTGGGACAATCTAGATGTGTACGCTTTTCCCCCTTTCACGTTGATAAGGCAAGTGCTCAACAGAGTAAGGACAGCCCGAAACCTAAAGATGACTTTGGTAGCGCCCTGGTGGCCGGAGAGAGAGTGGTTCGCGGACCTAAAAGACCTGGCGAGTCAACCACCGTGGCCTCTGCCCAACAGGTCAGACCTTCTGCATCAACCTCATTTTCTCAGGCTCCACGACAACCCACTCTCCCTACGTCTTCACGCCTGGAGACTATCGAGCGGCTCCTGAAGAAAGAAGGATATTCTTCATCCACTGCTAAGAGAATGTCGCTATACCTGAGAAAGTCGTCAGCCGCGGTCTACCAGGCTAAGTGGGCCTCCTTCACGAAGTGGTGCTCTGAAAAGCGCATTAAACCTCTTAAGGCCTCTGTCCCAGACATAGCAGATTTTCTGGTGTTTCTTAGAGACAAGGTGGGAATGTCAATCCCAGCCATAAAAGGGGTTCGGGCCGCCTTAGGCCAAGTCTTCCTCCTGAAGGGCATCGACCTGGGGGCCTCGAGGCACTTAGCGATGCTTGTCAAGAGTTTCGAGCAGTCCTGCCCCCCACAGGCGAGTAGGGTGCCCCAGTGGGACTTAGCTAAGGTCCTGAAGATGTTGTGTGGCCCCCCCTTTGAACCTTTGAAAGATATCGTGGACAGAGATCTCACCCTCAAGGCCGTCTTCTTACTGGCCTTGGCGTCCGCTAAGAGAGTGGGTGAGATCCATGGTCTGTCATATGACGTTTCTCATTCGAAGGGGTGGAAAGAAGTATCCTTCAAGTTCGTTCCTTCTTTTGTGGCTAAGACTCAGAACCCAGCAGTCTGGGATCCGAGGTTCGAAGGTTTTTCAATACCTGCCATCCCTAGGACGAGTAATTCAGAGGATTTGAAATTATGCCCTGTACGGACAAGTAGAAAATACCTTGAAAGAACGACTCATCTCCGCCCAGGCATCAAGAGCCTCTTCGTATCCACGGGTATTACTAAGAAGCAAGTGTCCAAGAACACCATTTCCTTCTGGTTGAGACAAGTTATTGCCAGAGCCTACAAGGAAGAAGGCATAGCAGTGCCAGGCACCCCCCGACCTCATGACATCAGGGGCCTGAGCACCTCCTTAGCCTTTGAGAAAAACATGGCAGTAGGTCAGATCCTGTGAGCAGGTACTTGGTCGAACCAGTCAACCTTTACTGCCCATTACCTGAAGGACTACTCGAGGAAGTCCTTAGACGGGTTCTCCATTGGAACAGTCATCTCCGCCCTCCAAGCGGTGTAACGGTAAAAGCCCCAGGCTCAATCACGGCTAGCAACCGGGAGACACAGGTGCGGCTTCCTTCCATCCTACCCAGTTGCTTCCTAGCCTCATCGGGGAGTACCAACTTATACCATTGGATAACACATTCTTCACGACTACGCTACTGGAAGAAGCATCAGAAGATGTTTTTTCAAAGGGTGAGTACTTAGACACTAACGTGAACTCTTGTGTAGTTACCCTCTCATCCGTTTTCTAGTAGGTACCGTTATCCCTGGGCCTCTTGGCCTCCGCTTCCCGGGTCAGGGGGTCAGAATAGCACTCCCTCCTCCTAAAGTGTAAGTCTCCTAAGAAAGTAGTTCGAGGTAAGTATTCGTGTTGGAACAAATAAAAAATTTTAAGTAATTTTTATTTTTCCTAACATACTTACCGAGAACTACTTTCGGGTAATGGCCCTCCCTTCCTTCCCCGAGTGCCTCTCTTCCCTTGCAAGCATTGTGCTAATCCAATAGAACTTACTGAAGCGGTTGACCCGGGCGGACATCGACCTACGATAAGCCTACCCTCGGGGCACATTCCTTAATGCCGGGGGTAGGCCTCCTTAGAAAACGGGGTGGGGGGTACACTACACAAAACTCTGGTCGGTAGAGAGGAGGTTACAGGTAACTCCTAAGAAAGTAGTTCTCGGTAAGTATGTTAGGAAAAATAAAAATTACTTAAAATTTTTGATATTTAACTTCAGTATATGATTCAGTGATCTAAACAAATTTACAGTAATAATCAAAGTTAAGTATATGATTCAGTAATCTAAACATACTTTCAGTAATACATTAATAATCAAGGTTAAGTACTGTATATGATTCAGTGATCTAAACGTACTTCCAGTAATACAGTAATAATCAAAGTTAAGTATATGATTCAGTAATCTAAACATACTTTCAGTAATACATTAATAATCAAGGTTAAGTACTGTATATGATTCAGTGATCTAAACGTACTTCCAGTAATACAGTAATAATCAAAGTTAAGTATATGATTCAGTAATCTAAACATACTTCCAGTAATACAGTAATAATCAAGGTTAAGTACTGTATATGATTCAGTGATCTAAACATACTTCCAGTAATACAGTAATAATCAAGGTTAAGTATATGATTCAGTAATCTAAACGTACTTCCAGTAATACAGTAATAATCAAAGTTAAGTGTATGATTCCGTAATCTAAACATACTTCCAGTAATACAGTAATAATCAAGGTTAAGTATATGATTCAGTAATCTAAACATACTTCCAGTAATACAGTAATAATCAAGGTTAAGTATATGATTCAGTAATCTAAACATACTTCCAGTAATACAGTAATAATCAAAGTTAAGTACTGTATATAATTCAGTGATCTAAACAAACTTATAGTAATAATCAAAGGTCTTTGTCCACCAAAGTGTTGACATTTTGAATCTATTCATCTTTTGCTATGCAGTAATTTTTTCACCATTTAGACGGTCATTTCTTTCATTCTTCTTGCAATTTAAATTCTAATTTTAAGAAAAATTTGTTTTGTTTCAGATCTGTTGGAGAAGTAAAAGGATGTACCTGGGACCTGTTTACTACTGTAATTCATAGGAATTCATGCTTTATCCATATCCATGTTTTACCTAAATGTAAGATGAACAAAAGTGTACATACCAGTGCATTTGGCTGGGTTCATGTAAAAAGTTTGAATGTTGAATCATAGCTCATATTCATATAAACATTTGTGTGAAATTTCTGATTATTTTGTAATTGTAGGATAGAAATGAATAATTTATTAATTTAGAGATTTTAGTATGGACTTAAGTTTTTTTTTTTTTTTTTTTTCGTTTGATGATGTAATTGCACCGAGGCCCTTCGTTAAAGTCAAAGCATTTTCCACTACATGAGTTGATGAAAATTTTTTGTTCGTAGTTTCCGAGGGTAATCTCATCAGATAGCCTTGCCCTTAGACAATTGTATATGTAATATACTGTTTAGAAGGATGTTAGAACTTCTATAGATATACAGAAATTTTAAAAGATGTATTATATCTTGCCGATTTTTGGATAGCTGCTATTGTTTTTTGTGAGTTTCAATGTTTTTTTATTAGGTATATTTTGAATGGATAGTTTATATTGCTTTTACTTTTCGACTCCTAATGTATTTTACTGTGATTTTGTATCAAAACGTTGATTACTTCAAATTCTTTGGCTTCTATCCATACAGCTAGTGAAACCATCCTCTGTGAATTATTCATCATAATTTTTTAAGATTTTTAGGTTAACTTTACTGGTCTCAACCTTTCCGGTACGCATCCCCCCATACACAGCTTGACCTTTTAGAGCAAGGGTTCTTAACCTTTTGATGCTTCCAGGACCCCCCCCCCATGGATTTCCCAATATGTTCCCATACCCCCCTTCACTTAACTGTCAAAATAATTATCACCAATCCTATTATTTGCCAGTATGTCTTCAGGATAAGTCAATAACTTGAATTTACTGTACTTTACATATTGATAGCTAGGAATTGAACATAAAATAAAATCATAAACATTGATAACTTTATCACATTTGCTTACTGAAAGCAAAATAAAAGAAAAATTACAAATGTTTACAACTATTTTACAATATAACTTTAATTCACTTGTTTCTGATTATAAATCAACAACTTTATTTTTTACAATTCAGTTTTATTACACAAAAGAAGAAAGAAAACATTGATGAATTAATATAATAAAGAAGATAGATACCAATACACATACCCCCAAGGGGTATGGATACCCCCAGTTAAGAGGCCCCGTTTTAGAGAGTTTTTGGCACGTGCCACAAATTTCAACCTTTTCTATTTTACCTGGTTAGATATTTGCTTGTTAGTGCTGCCGGAAGGCTGATGCCAGTTAAGTGCCTCTTTAATGAGTTTCTTATTATGCGATTGATAGTAATGATGCAACTTATAAAGTTGTATAGATAATATTGTGTAAAAACAGTTGGTTGTAGCCAACTGACAGATGTACAGAAGCAAAATGCAAAATATTGGCCTTGGCATTTCAATGTTGATGTGATTGACAGGTATTTGAGTAACAATCCTAATGCCATTAAGTATGATAATTATTGCTGCGCATTTTATGATATATTTATTGACAAATTGGAATGTATAAGTGAACCGATTTAACCCAAATCATGAATTTCCTCTGTACAGTATTATCTTTTGAAGCATTTGACTTGTCTTTGTTATCACATTTTTTTTTCAAAGCATACTGACTGTTATCCTTAAATATAAAGAGAGTTTTGAATATTTTATATAAAAACAGGAATATTTCAAATTTAAATATATATTATTGTCCAAGGAAGCCATTTATGACCGATATCCTGCCCTTTAAATCAATTTCATCTAGTGTTGCATTGTTTTTATTTTTTTCTTGTTTCATTTGTATTTGTGCTGTTTAGTATAGAGTAAAAGTAGCTTTAATTAAGATAGTAATTTTGTGAATAGATGTGTGAAAGTTGGATGAATATTTAATACTGAATGTAAACTACTGTATACTTCTAAAATTTGTCCCAAAATTAATGTCACCCCAGAATAATTGCACTCTGTATCTTCCAAATGTGGTCTGGGGTATGTATGTTTACAAATAGCATCATCTCGGCTTGCTTAGTCTCCTTGTTCTTATACATGTCGCCCAGGTCTAGTGAGTCTTCATTTGTCATCTTGAAAGCTTCGAGAATTTTGGTGTTTGTTACAAAATTCTTATGAGAGAATCAAACTTTTTGGACTTAAAGCTTTGAGAAATGGGGTTTAGAATGCTGTATTTTATTATTGCACAATATTTCTCTTCTATTTTGTTTAATCTGAACTTTTTATTGCAACCTGTTGTAATTATTATTTATTAATTAAGTTTACTTTAGGGCTGTAGTGTTTCAAGTCTTCCCAGTAAGGAAGTTGATTACAGCATGGCATAACAATAAAATTAACCCGCCAAATACTTTGCCAGTAATGAACACCTTGACAACATAACAATGAACTGAATATTCTATGTTCTTACAAGTTCCATATTGGGCTTGTGTTACTTAAGAGTTAGTAGTTCTCCTTCCAGTGTGGAAATTTTCTCGATTGCTGCAGTTACACACTGACTCTTTACTCATTATAACACGTGATTCAGTACATAATTTTTTTCTACGTACTGCGGTAAAGGTGTTGATAAGAGTATTTTACTGTATGCTGTATGCAAACAAAGTTTTTTAAGCTAAGTTTTATTTGAAACATGAGAGTTTTGATAGATGGTTTAAATGAAATTGGAACGAGAATGCCTAGCTTACATTAGTGAGTTATATTTTGGATTTATTGTTGATGCATTGCTTTAAATATTTATACTCGGAGAGAAATAATGAGCTGGAGATAAAGAGGAAAGGTGTGTATGAATATCCTTATTTAATGGGAAGCAATTACCCTGCAGATTTTATTTTTGACTGAAAGTCATGTGACTTTGATCAGAGGATTAGTTACAGTGTTTAAGGAAGTTCAAAAAGGGAACAATAAATTTCTTAACCCTTTTACCCCCATGGACGTACCGGTACGTCCTTGCAAAAATATGCTATAAATTTTTTTTTTTTCATATTTTTGATGATTTTTTGAGAAAATTCAGGCATTTTCCAAGAGAATGAGACCAACCTGACCTCTCTATGACAAAAATTAAGGCTTTTAGAGCAATTTAAAAAAAATATACTGCAAAATGTGCTGGGAAAAAAATAACCCCCTGGGGGTTAAGGGTTGGAAAGTTCCAAATAGCCTGGGGGTAAAAGGGATAAAATAAGTTGTAAAAAGTCAGATAGATTTTATGTCTAAAACATTGATTCATATTTGTAGTATGTGTTCATTACCATCTAAAACTGGTATATTGAAGGAAATCCTTTTAGATTTAGTATTAGTTTTAAGATAATAGATTTTTATGTACTGCATTCTATTGACTTCTGGGGGTATTATATATAATAGTAACAAAATTCCATATACTCCAAGGAAGTATTTCAAAATACTCCCTAATTCCCTTTGCCAAGGCCTTAGTACTGGACTTTATTCCCAAAATTCATAAATCCAATTGTTTTAAAAAAGGCAATAAAACAAAAAGTAACCATCTGAAAGATGGGCCTATCATCACTGCTATAGATTTTTCTAAATCTGTGATTGTTGACACCCTAAGTTTTGTTTTGCTCCACAACTAAGGAGTCACCTTGCTCATTCTGTATGAAAACAGCATTGTACTTAATCTGGGTAGAAAACCATCGTCTCCATATATCGAGGCTTATCCCTGTTAGAAGAAAGTATTGACAAGCAATTTGCATAGATTATAACATTTTAAATGGTTTTCTCATCTCACTGATACATTGTGACCAAACTGATTTTCTTTTCATTATAAGGATAACTAGAAGCTACTATGTTCTTTGCCTGGTGGTCTGCAGTCTTAGAATATGATTTTATGATGGCATCCTTCACATAAACATTATATCTTCATCCTGCAGTGTTGGTATAACACATTTTTTGTTTCTTGATGTAAATGTCTTAGTAGGTTGGCCAGGTCACTATCCACCCATTGAGATACTGCCACTATAGAGTTATTGGGTCCTTTGACTGGCCAGACAGTACTTCAGTGGATCCTTCTCTCTGGTTACGGCTCATTTTTTCCTTTGTTACACATACACCGAATAGTCTGGCCTATTCTATGCACATTCTTGACTGTCTTCGTACACCCAACACTGAGATTACCGAACAATTCTTCTCTTTCAAAGGGTTAACTACTGCACTTGTAGTTCAGTGTCTACTTTCCTCATGGTAAGGGTACGAGAGAGACTTTAGATATGGTAAGCAGCTCTTCTAGGAGGACACTCCAAAATCAAACGATTGTTTTCTAGTCTTGGGTAGTGCCATAGCTTCTGTACCATGGTCTTCCACTTATAATTGCCGACCCACAGATTTTCAATATGCTGTTAGCAATGTCTGTATTAGCTAACAAATGGTTAGCCTAGATTATGTGATTTCTATTGTAAGCTCAGGCACTAGCAATCATCAAGAGGTAAGTGCTGAATAATATCATTGTACAGTAGGTGCTAGTGGATCCAAAAGGGTAGTTTTTGAAAGGAGTGACCTTCCACATATGTCTTGCTCAAGCATGTATGGTGGCTCCAGTAGTATACTCTACAAATAGGATGAACAAAGTTTTCGGGGGTAGATACTTCCCAATATTGAAAAGACGATGTATTGAATGGTACCAAAATAAAGGATGAATCTCCATTTAAGGCTTTACTTAAATAATTGCAGAAAATTTTTCAGAAAAGGTAATTGAGGTTAGTACCAAGTCTGCCTACTCTTCGATGTCTGTTCATGCGTCTATCTGGACCAAGACCGATTATCAATCCCAAATCACGAGTAGTTTTAAGGTTAAAGTTTCTAGATTAATGACTCAGGATGCAGGGAAATAGAGTTCTGCAAACTACCCTTTGCTGTTGTTGAAGTTTCCTCTTCTTTTGAGACATCTGTCATTTTATAAAACGAGCCATTTGTCTAACTTGATGATTTCAACAAATCAGGCTAATTTGCTAAAGCCCTCATTCACTGACAATAAGAGATGTGTATTGAATTCATGTTGTCTAACTGAGGAGATGTTGGCTATGGATAAAAGCATAAGCATAAGTAGTTTAGTAGAAATTTTTTCTTTTGCCAATTTTGTGGCACATAAGCCCTTGTTCAAGAGATGCTTGTATGCCATCCCACTCTTAATTTAAACTCAATGTTTCTATCTGTTTTGTTAGAACACTCTCAGTACGCAAGATGCATCAGGTTTGTTTACTAATTTTGTGGTGAAATTGGGGTGGGACAGTTTTGGTCTTCCTTGATTAGGGGGTCTCAGATGTGCAAAAGCACTGTGATTTTGTATCCTATTTTGGATTCAGGTAGGATCACTAATTTTTTAAAGCAGGTGTCCAATAGGACATGATCATATGCTTTAAGGTCAATCATGTGAAGATCTTCCTTTTCTTTTAATTGTACTGTATTGCAGCTTCTTCCCTACAGATGTACTCTCATCCAGACAATAAGGCTAATGTTAAGGGCAATGATAAGTACCTTGGGTTTCATGCAAAGCGAAGAGCTAGTAGAAATCATGGTAGGGCTTGTCACAATTATAGGGGTAGTCAGTGGGAGGAAGGCTAGCTCACTTTTATTCTACGTGGAAGATACGTCTCCTAGATCCATGGTAAGAAATATATACTTCACCAGATTCTTCAAAAGTCTAAAATCCCCTTGTCTCCGGATCCAATTCCGTTACCGACTTGCATTAACAATCCCGTTGAATCATGAATTTTGGTGTTACAATTTTCACGCCTTCAGAAACAACTGATAGAAGTTAGGGATATTTTGCCAGGGTTTTGCAATTGGATTCTTATGGTACCAAAAGTTGTGGGGGTTAAAGGCCAGCATTGGATTTATCAATTTTGAATCATCATACCATTCTGACTAAGTTTTCGATGGATACTCCTTTCACGGTCCTAGTGGCAGTGAAGAAAGGAAATTGGATGTTTATGATAAATCTGATAGATTTTTATTTCCACATTCTTAGTTACTCAAATTCCAGAAAGCTGTCTGGTTTGTAGAAGGAAAGAGGGCTTACCAGTTCAAACTATATCATGGTCTTCTACTGTCTTGGCCTAGAGTTGTCTTGCTTGAGGGTATGCTCGGGCCACATCTTCTGGGTGTAAGAGTGCCATTGATTTTGAAAGTTTGATTGATTGCAGTCTTGGGTAAAAGTTCTAGTCCACCGGAAATGGATACTCAACATATTACGGCATCTGGGAGTTCTGGTCAATTTGAACAAGTCCCTCCTGACTCCAACCCAGAGGGGGCTATATTTGCAGATGATGATAGTTTCATTTCCTTTACAGGCTTTTCTGTCGGAGAAAAAAGTTTGGCGTTTTATAAAATGGCTGAAGCGTATGATGGGACATATGTTTATGAGGCTTCATGGAACTATCTTATCCCTGGAGGAGTTCATTTTGCCAGGGCCCCTGATGTTGAGAGTTCCAATTCCACCTGAACCATCATTGGGACAGGCGGTCCAATCCGATCAAAAGTTACAACCCCTCATATTTAGAACCAGTTGGAATTAATTAGAGAAGACTATCTTCTTTTGTTTCAAGGCTTTTTATGGGAAATAAGGGTTTTGGACCTTTCCCTCTTCAGCGATGCTCTCCAGGAAGGATGAGGAGCTATGGTAAACTATTTTCACCTATCTTGAATATGAATAATTTAAAGTCTTCCCTTTACATAAACTTCCTGAAACTTTTAGCAGTTTGTTCATAATAAGATTAAAACTAGAGTCATTTATATGGGTGATACCTCTACAGACAAAATTCTTTGTTATATCACTCTCAGAAATATCCCAAGTAAAATGCTACCTAGAAGAACTTCCATCAGGACGGCATGACTATCTCACACAAAAAATTTATTTTTCTTATGTCAAAATCTCTCTGTTTTGCTACAACCAGAAAAGAAAAAAAGTGCTGAGTGAGCATGAGCCAGCCTCGCCCTCTTCTGGTCGCCATCTCAGATAGATCTCCCACGGTACGATCACGACGGCTGGATTACTGAGTGCCCTTTTCTTTTCAGTGGTTTCTCTTTTTCAGAGTGCATTGTGAATATGAGGAGGTTTTCAGGTATGTATGCAAACTTGTCCCGGCCTTGTGGAACCTTCATGAGCCGGGTCGAGGTACAGTAGATCCACACCCATTATGCCGGAACTGATGTGGTAAGCAGTGTCCATTAGATTTGCCAAGTGATTTTTACAGGGATATGGTCACAGGAATACAAGACCTTCCACATCAACTACCTAGATATGAAAGCAGCATATCTAGCATTACTCCACTTTTCAAAGACACTCGATGATCACCGTGGTTGATGAGCGAGATCTTATAAAGATTGCTAGGTGTTAGGTCCATGATAGCTGCATGTAATATTTTGTTTTAAGTGGGTATTTAGTCACGTATGTAAAGTAGTTTTGTACATTATTGGTTTTAGGTTAGAGAGTGAAATTTACAGTTGCATCCGCTGCCCCAAATGAAAATTGTCTTTTTAGTTTTATCAATCTGGAACCAGATTGTATGGTCCATATACCATATACCAAAGGCACTTCCCCCAATTTTGGGGGGTAGCCGACATCAACAAGAAACAAAACAAAAAAGGGGACCTCTACTCTCTATGTTCCTCCAACCTATGGTAATCGTATAAAAGGGAGTTCCTCAGATTTTCGGTGGATAAGAACTTTGTTTTTCATGCCATGAATTCTTGGAGTTTAAATGAATTTAAGGTGAGCCATTCAGGTTGGGTTTTGCAGTTGTTAATTTCACTTAGTTTTCTGTGTTAAGCTCATACTCTCACTTACCGACCACCACAAGAATGATGGGATTATGCTAGTTAAGGTTCATTGAAGTGAACAGTATTTTGAAAAGAATCTATCATTTCAATACTTGCCCGTGGCTTACCTAATTTCTCCCCCACCCCAACCTACCCACTAATTTGTGATACCAAGGTTTTTTTTTCATTTGGATTTGAGGTCGACTTCAGATAGGAAGCATACCCACATTTAGTGTGTTTACATGAAGATGTATAAAATGTGAGACCATTACAATAACTGAAGTTCTCAGGTAGTATGTTGGCCAAGGCACCAGCCACCCATTGAGGTACTACCGTGAGAGTTATTGGGTCCTTTGACTGGTCAGAAAGTACTATATTGGATCCTTCTCTAGTTATGGCTCATTTTTCCTCTTCCTATATGTACACTGAATAGTCCGGCCTATATTTTTTACACATTCTCCTCTTTCCTTATACACCTGACAACTCTAAGCTGACCAAACCATTCTTCACACAAGCAGTTAAATACTGCTATGTAATTGTTCAGTCGCTACTTTCCACATGGTAGGTAGGGATAGAATGGGCTCTTTGGCTGTGGTAAGCAGCTCTTGTGGGAGAGGGGCATTCCAAGGTCTAACCGTTGTTATCTAGTCTTGGATTGGGTCATAGCCTATCTTAGGTTGGAGTTCTCTTGCTTGAGGATACACTCAGGCATACTATTCTATCTGTTTCCTTATTTTCTTTCTTCACGGGGCTATTTCCCCTGTTGGAGCCCTTGGTCTTGTAACATTATGCTTTTCCAATTAAGGTTGTAGCTTAGCAAGTAATAATAATTAGAGCATTCAGAGATTTACAGACCTCCACCAATGAATATTGTCAACAATCATTGTCTTCCACTTTTGATATGCTGACTGTACAGTAGATGGTGAAAAGTGCAATGTTGATTCAGAATTGTGAACTTGATCCATATCACCCCCAAAGTTTCATGGTTTCTTCCGATGTATAATAGCTATCCATCGTTAAAATTTGGTGAAAATCCAACAAGTCAATTTGTTTTGACTTAATTTTTAAAAATATGAAAAATGTAAATCCGGATCCAGTACCGGGTTATCTCCAAAAGTTAATGGAGTCGTCCATGTCTAAGATCTATCTGTGGTGGAAATTAAGTCAAAATCTGTCTTTTGACGTAATCTTTAAAATTGTGAAAAATGCAAATTCCAGATCATCTCCAAAATCTAACGGGAGCATCCATGACCTAAGATCTATCTGTGGTGAAAATTTTGTCAAAACCTTTCAAGTAGTTTTTACATAATCCTGTCCACAGACAGACAAATAAATAAATGCAAACCCAGATCTGGTACCGGATCATCTCCAAAATCTAACGGGGTCGTCCATGACCTAAGATCTATCTGTGGTGAAAATTTCGTCAAAATCTGTTGAGTAGTTTTTGCGTAATCCTGTCCGCAGACAGACAGACAAATAAATAAATGCAAATCCGGATCTGGTACCGGATCATCTCCAAAAGTTAATGGAGTCTTCCATGGCCTAAGATCCATCTGTTGTGGAAATTTCGTTAAAATCCATCAAGTTTTTTACATAATCCTGTCCACACATACAAATAAATAAATAAATGTAAATCCGGATCCAGTATGGATCATCTTCAAAACTTAATGGAGTCATCCATGTCCTATCTATCTGTGGTGAAAATCGCGTCTAAAACCGTCAAGTAGTTTTTACGTAATCCTATCCACAGACATACAGATAAAAAAAAAATGAATGGAAATCCAGATCTACAATCTGGATCCAGTACTGGATCATCTCCAAAAGTTAATGGAGTCGTGCATGGCATAACATCGACCTTTGGTGGAAATTCTGTTACTGTAATTTATTTTGATTTGATCTTTGAATAAATAAATGCAAATCCGGATCTGGTACCGGATCATCTCCAAAAGTTAATGGAGTCGTGCATGGCATAACATCGACCTTTGGTGGAAATTCTGTTAATTTGTTTTGACTTGATCTTTAAAATTATGAAAAACGCAAATTCTGG
>NC_090736.1:4269858-4272358 GCF_036898095.1 Palaemon carinicauda | reverse complement strand
TATAATTATTATTATTATTATTATTATTAGCTAAACTACAACTCTAGTTGGAAAAGCGAGATGCTATAAGCCCAAGGGCTCCAACACGAAAAAAAATAGGTCAGTGAGGAAAGGAAATAAGGAAATAAACTATTATTATTATTATTATTATTATTGTTATTATTATTATTATTATTATTATTGTTATTATTATTATTATTATTATTGTTATTTTTATTATTATTATTATTATTATTATTATTATTATTATTATTATCTAAGCTACAACCCTAGTTGGAAAAGCAAGATGCTATAAGCCCAAGGGCTCCAACATGAAAAAAATAGGCCAGTGAGGAAAGGAAATAAGGAAATAAACTATTATTATTATTATTATTATTATTATTATTATTATTATTATTATTAGCTAAGCTACAACCTTAGTTGGAAAAGCAAGATGCTATAAGCCCAAGGGCTCCAACAGGGAAAAATAGCCCAGTGAGGAAAGGAAATAAGGAAATAAATAAACGATATAAGGCAGTTATTCGTAGTCTTATTTTCTTATGATTTGGCAATTTCTGTTTGGTTTATGTATTCCATGTTTTTTTTATTACTTTTGATTTTACTGAGGCAAACAGGATTCTCATAACATTGTTGGCATTATTTATTTTAGCGTTTTTACTGTTCTTAACGTATTTATATTTCCTTGTATCCTCTCCTCACTGGGCTATTCTCCCTGTTGGAGTCCCTGGGCTTATAGCATCCTGATTTTCTAACTATAGTCGATTCTTTTTAGTGAGGCAGATTTGCACCTATTCGCAAGGGTGCCCTTTTAGCTTGGTAAAGTTTCCTGATTGCTGATTGGTTGAACAAGATAATTCTAGCCAATCAGATAGCAGGAAACTTTTCCGAGCTAAAAGGGCATCGCTGCGAGTCGGTGCAAATGCGCCTCATTAGAAAAATTGAGTATAGTGTTGTAGCTTAGAAAGTAATAATAATGATAATGATAATAATAGTAGTTGTAGTAGTAGTAGTAGTAGTAGTAGTAGTAGTAGTAGTAATATCGTGAGATCCTGTTATCTAAGTCGGAAATAAATAAGAAGAAATAGTAAACTGTGTCACTAAAAGGGTCAGCAACAGCTAAGACATTTTTTTAAATTTTCAGCCAGTTAAAAACATTTAAAATTTTCAGACAGTTAAGGACATTTAAAATTTTCAGCCAATTAAGAAAAAAAATCTTTAGATTTTCAGCCAGTTAAAAACATTTAAAATTTTAGCCAGTTAAAAAAATTTCTTTAGATTATCAGCCAGTTAAAAACATTTAAAATTTTCAGCCAGTTAAGAACATTTAAAATTTTTAGCCAATTAAGAAAAAAAATCTTTAGATTTTCAGCCAGTTAAAAACATTTAAAATTTTAGCCAGTTAAAAAAATTTCTTTAGATTATCAGCCAGTTAAAAACATTTAAAATTTTCAGCCAGTTAAGAACATTTAAAATTTTCAGCCAATTAAGAAAAAAAATCTTTAGATTTTCAGCCAATTAAGAAAAAAAATCTTTAGATTTTCAGCCAGTTAAAAACATTTAAAATTTTAGCCAGTTAAAAAAATTTCTTTATATTATCAGCCAGTTAAAAACATTTAAAATTTTCAGCCAATTAAAAAAAAAATTCTTTAGATTTTCAGCCAGTTAAAAACATTTAAAATTTTAGCCAGTTAAAAAAATGTCTTTAGATTTTCAACCAGTTAAAAAGATTTTAAATTTTAGCCAGTTAAAAAAATGTCATTAGATTTTCAGCCAGTTAAAAACATTTTAAATTTTCAGCCAGTAAAAAAAGAATTCTTGAAATTTTCAGCCACTTAAAAACATTTCTTTAAATTATCAGCTAGTTAAAACATTTCTTTAAAATTTCAGCCAGTTAAAAACATTTCTTTCAATTTTCAGCCAGTTAAAACATTCCTATAAATTTTCAGTCAGTTAGAATGTTTTTAAAATTTTCAGCCACTTCAAAACATTTGTTTAAATTTTCAGCCATTTCAAAACATTTCTTGAAATGTTCAGCCAATTAAAACATATCTTGAAATTTCCAGCCGGTTAAAAACATTTTAAATTTTCAGCCAGTTAAAAAAATTTCTTTGCATTTTCAACCAGTTAAAAACATTTATTTAAATTTTCAGCCAGTTAAAAACATTTATTTAAATTTTCAACCAGTTGACAAAAACATTTATTTAAATTTTCAACCAGTTGTCAAAAACATTTATTTAAATTTTCAACCAGTTGAAAAAAAAAAATTCTTTAAATTTTCAGCCAGTTAAAAATATTTCTTTCAATTTTCAGCCAGTTAAAACATTTCTATAAATTTTCAGTCAGTTAGAATGTTTTTAAAATTTTTAGCCACTTCAAAAAATTTGTTTAAATTTTCAGCCATTTCAAAACATTTGAAATGTTCAGCCAATTAAAACATATCTTGAAATTTCCAGCCGGTTAAAAACATTTTTTTAAATTTTCAGCCAGTTAAAAAAGTTTC
>NC_090736.1:4252358-4264858 GCF_036898095.1 Palaemon carinicauda | reverse complement strand
TCTGTACTATAGTCCTCCACTGTCTTGGGTTAAAGTTCTCTTACATGAGGGTACACTCGAGCACACTATTCTATCTCATTTTTCTTACTCTTGTTCTGTTAAAAGTTTTTCTAGTTTATATAGGAGATAATTATTTTAATGTTGGTCTTAAAATATTTATTTTCCTTTCCTCACTGGGCTATTTTCCCGGTTAGAGCCCCTTGGCTTATAGCATCCTGTTTTTCCAACTAGGGTTGTAGCTTAGCAAGTAATAATAATAATAATAATAATAATAATAATAATATAAAAAAAACGTGAAAACAAGTATATAACCTGAGTTGTGTAATTATGGCCGGAATGAACGTAAACATTGGAAGAAAAAGTGTGAGATCCAAACTACCTGACTACTTTGAAGGACTTCTAACATGACCGTTTGGTGATTACTCAAAGACTTGAATGAATAATACACTTTCCAAAGAAAGGGTGTACAAACTTTCGCCTGGTTCATTCAGTATCTTGAAGTCATAGTGTGAGCGCGCGTGAGTGCTAGTGGCAACTGGAGTGTTGTTACGGCAATCTCGTCTTTGTACTCCCGTGCGTAAGGGTGGAGGTTTTTGTGGCATGATCAAAGGTAATTGTTACATTTTCACTTTAATGAGGACGTTATGAAATAAATCTTCGGGATTTTCTCATTAGGCAAGATGCATTTGTTTATTTGTTAGTGAAGACGAACCTGAAATGTATGTGTAGATAGTTAACCGATAGTCTGTCAGTACAGACGAACTTGAAACTTGTGTTGATAGTTACCGACAGTCTGTCAGTATAGACGAACCTGAAATGTATGTGTAAATAGTTAACCGATAGTCTGTCGGTACAGACGAACTTGAAACTTATGTGTAGATAGTTAACCGATAGTCTGTCGGTACAGACGAACTTGAAACTTATGTGTAGATAGTTAACCGATAGTCTGTCGGTACAGACGAACTTGAAACTTATGTGTAGATAGTTAACCGACAGTCTGTCGGTACAGACGAACTTGAAACTTATGTGTTGATAGTTAACCGACAGTCTGTCAGTACAGACGAACTTGAAACTTATGTGTTGATAGTTACCGACAGTCTGTCAGTACAGACGAACTTGAAACTTATGTGTTGATAGTTACCGACAGTCTGTCAGTACAGACGAACTTGAAACTTATGTGTTGATAGTTACCGACAGTCTGTCAGTACAGACGAACTTGAAACTTATGTGTAGATAGTTACCGACAGTCTGTCAGTACAGACGAACTTGAAACTTATGTGTAGATAGTTACCGACAGTCTGTCAGTACAGACGAACTTGAAACTTATGTGTTGATAGTTACCGACAGTCTGTCAGTACAGACGAACTTGAAACTTATGTGTAGATAGTTACCGACAGTCTGTCAGTACAGACGAACTTGAAACTTATGTGTTGATAGTTACCGACAGTCTGTCAGTACAGACGAACTTGAAACTTATGTGTTGATAGTTACCGACAGTCTGTCAGTACAGACGAACTTGAAACTTATGTGTAGATAGTTA
Source organism: Palaemon carinicauda (assembly GCF_036898095.1). Taxonomy (NCBI): domain Eukaryota; kingdom Metazoa; phylum Arthropoda; class Malacostraca; order Decapoda; family Palaemonidae; genus Palaemon; species Palaemon carinicauda. Next base: position 4,263,318 of record NC_090736.1, on the reverse strand, counting down.
CCGACAGTCTGTCAGTACAGACGAACTTGAAACTTATGTGTAGATAGTTAACCGACAGTCTGTCAGTACAGACGAACTTGAAACTTATGTGTAGATAGTTAACCGACAGTCTGTCAGTACAGACGAACTTGAAACTTATGTGTTGATAGTTACCGACAGTCTGTCAGTACAGACGAACTTGAAACTTATGTGTTGATAGTTACCGACAGTCTGTCAGTACAGACGAACTTGAAACTTATGTGTTGATAGTTACCGACAGTCTGTCAGTACAGACGAACTTGAAACTTATGTGTTGATAGTTACCGACAGTCTGTCAGTACAGACGAACTTGAAACTTATGTGTAGATAGTTACCGACAGTCTGTCAGTACAGACGAACTTGAAACTTATGTGTTGATAGTTACCGACAGTCTGTCAGTACAGACGAACTTGAAACTTATGTGTAGATAGTTAACCGACAGTCTGTCGGTACAGACGAACTTGAAATATATGTGTAGATAGTTAACCGATAGTCTGTCGGTACAGACGAACTTGAAACTTACGTGTAGATAGTTAACCGATAGTCTGTCGGTACAGACGAACTTGAAATATATGTGTAGATAGTTAACCGATAGTCTGTCGGTACAGACGAACTTGAAACTTACGTGTAGATAGTTAACCGATAGTCTGTCGGTACAGACGAACTTGAAACTTACGTGTAGATAGTTAACCGATAGTCTGTCGGTACAGACGAACTTGAAACTTACGTGTAGATAGTTAACCGATAGTCTGTCAGTACAGACGAACTTGAAATATATGTGTAGATAGTTAACCGATAGTCTGTCAGCAAAGTTAATATTGGATTTTATGAAGTATAATCTGGACCATGAAATGTTCAGATAACTATGTGAAACGTTGCGATTTGAAATTACTTATAAAAACGTCCAGTAGTTTTGCAAGTAATGAAGTCCTAGGTCCGCATAATAAACGGGCAAAATATTACGCTACGGTTGTGTGGTTACGGTTTTTGTATTTATAAAGAGAGAGAGAGAGAGAGAGAGAGAGAGAGAGAGAGAGAGAGAGAGAGAGAGAGAGAGAGAGAGAGAGAGAGAGAGAGGATTCATCACCATTTGGAGGGTATAATATCTCATTTACGAACAGTTGTGTGTTAAATTATCATAACGTCAAAGACAATTAGAGGCAGAACATAAACTATGCTAAATACCAAGTCAAAAAACAATTCATGAATATTGATAATTAGAATTATCACTGAAACTTCAGGAATGCAGATTAGATATTTAGTCTTGGGTAGTGTCATAGCCTCTGTACCATGGTCTTCCACTGTCTTGGATTAGAGTTCTCTTGCTTGAGGGTACAGTTTTCCTTTTCATTTTTTAGAAGTTTAAATAGTTTATGTATGAAAGATCTAATTTAATGTTGTTACTATTCTTGACATATTTCATTCTGATTGTTTATTCTTTCGTAGTTTATTTATTTCCTTGTTTCCTTTCCTCACTAGGCTATTTTTCCTTGTTAGATCCCTTGGGCCTGTAGTATAATGCTTTTTCAACTAGGGTTGTAGCCTAGCTTGTAATAATAATAATAATAATAATAATAATAATAATAATAATCATGCGTGATCCCATTACTAGGGTAGCGTGAATATCCTGGGGCTCTTTGAAGATGAAAATATGCCGACCACTTAACTTTGGTTGAGAGTGGGTTAATTCTATATTTAGTATTATTATTATTATTATTATTATTATTATTATTATTATTACTAGCCAAGCTACAAACCTAGTTGGAAAAGCAAGATGCTATAAGCCCAAGGGCTCCAACAGGGAAAAATAGCCCAGTGAGGAAAAGAAATACATACATACATATACCAAGGCACTTCCCCCAATTTTGGGGGGTAGCCGACATCAACAAAGAAACAAAAACAAAAAGGGGACCTCTACTCTCTACGTTCCTCCCAGCCTAACAAGGGACTCAACCGAGTTCAGCTGGTACTGCTAAGGAAAACAAATAAGGAAATAAATTCGTAAATTCATCCAAAATCGGATAAAATTCTTATTCTGAGGTAAAAAATTTCGTCTGAGAATGTGTTAATAATGCCAGCTGTGACCAAGTTGTGGCATGACCTTCCTAATCGGGTAGTTGAATCGGTAGAGCTTTAAAAGTTCAAACTTGCAGCAAATGTTTTTATGTTGAACAATATGAGTCTTTTTATAGTCTATATATGAATTATCTGTTTTTAAAGTTGTTAGAGTTTTTTCTTTTTTTAAATATTTTATCTTAAATTTTCATTACTTCTTATATCGTTTATTTATTTCCTTATTTCCTTTCCCCACTCGGCTATTTTTCCCTGTTGGGGCCCCTGGTCTTGTAGCATCCTACTTTTCCAAATAGGGTTGCTTCTTAGAAAGTAGTAATAATAATATTAATAATAATAATAATTGCTTAACCTAACCAGATTTACGTAGTATTTTTCCCGTCAGTTTTCTTAAGAGTCATGTCCAGACATTTCCTCAGGGAATTTCAAGTAGCCTGTTCATACCAATCAAGTTTTTTCTTTCATTGCAAATCTACTATCTATGAGACCATTTTAAAGGTTTAAAGGCCGCTTATGAATGGCAGAGGTAAGGGACAGTGACATTGCCCTATCTAGCCTAGGACCAAAGAGGGCCAGGCAGTGGCTGCTGATAACCCAGTAGATAGACCTTTAGGCTCCTCCAACCCCCTCTCCCCCCATCTGCAGCTCACAAGGATGGAAGTTGCATTGACCAAAGGAACTAATAAGTTTGAGCGAGACTCGAACCCCGGTCTAGTGCTTACCAGTCAGGGACGTTACCACATACGGGCACCACAGCCCCCTTTGCGTCAATAGGCGTAGCAGGAGATGATTCTACTATCTATAGCTTATCTATATTATCTACAGGGAAATTGAGTTTCTTATTATTATTATTATTATTATTATTATTACTTGCCAAGCTACAACCCTAGTTGGAAAAGCAGGATGATGTAAGCCCAGAGGCCGCAACAGGGAAAATAGCCCTAGTTTTTATGTTGTTTCCTGAAGTCTTTAATTTTGCTGTCTATTACTCTTGAAGTCTGAACAACTGTCTTGAATTATCCCCTGAACCGATAAATGTCTTCCACTGTCTTGGGTTAGAATTCTCTTGCCTGAGGGTACACTCGAGCACACTCTTCTATTTTCTTCTCTTCCTCTTGTTTTGTGCAAGTTTTTATAGTCAATATAGTAGGAGATATTTATTTTAATGTTGTTACTTTTCTTGGGATATTTTATTTTCCTTTTTTCCCTTCCTCACTGGGGTATTTTTCATGCTGGAGCCCCTGGGCTTATAGCATCCTGCTTTTCCAACTAGGTTTGTAGCTTACCAAGTAATAATAATAATAATAATAATAATAATAATAATAATAATAATATGATGATGATGATGATGATGATAAAACTGTTGACTTCGAAGCAACAGGGACTAAAACCCTGGAAAATTTGTCTAACAAGTAACATCAAATGTTGCCGATTCCAACTTGGACACAGTTTGTGGCGAAAAATTCAAGAACTCCTTTATTTCTAGAGACTAAAAGTGACAGTAATATTGGACTAAGGTTGAAATCCTTCTTCGGGCTTTCATGTAATTATTTATCACAATCTAAGTAAAAATGATAAGTATTCCCTAAAGTGAAATTAATCACGTAAAACCCATTTAATGAGGCCAGTTTGTACTAAAGGTTTGGCGCTTGTTTGGTCATCCGTCTGGAGCTCGTTTGGGGGACTCCAGAATTAATAGAGCACTCTATTAATCCTTGGGGATTCTCGACAATCGAAACCCAATGGGCGCTTGACTGCGCTGCCCCGATCATGACGATATCTTTGTAAGCGCTAGTTTCTAAGGCAATCTGTGAAAGCGCTAGTTTCTAAGGCAATCTGTGAAAGCGCTAGTTTCTAAGGTAATTGTGAAAGCGTTAGTTTCTAAGGCAATCTATGAAAACGCTAGTTTCTAAGGCAATCTGTGAAAGCGCTAGTTTCTAAGGCAATCTGTGAAAGCGCTTGTTTCTCAGGCAATATGTGAAAGCGCTAGTTTCTAAGGTAGTCTGTGAAAGCGCTAGTTTCTAAGACAGTCTGTGAAAGTGCTAGTTTCTAAGGCAGTCTGTGAAAGCGCTAGTTTCTAAGGCAGTATGTGAAAGCGCTAGTTTCTCAGGCAATATATGAAAGCGCTAGTTTCTAAGGCAATCTGTGAAAGCGCTTGTTTCTCAGGCAATATGTGAAAGCGCTAGTTTCTAAGGTAGTCTGTGAAAGCGCTAGTTTCTAAGGCAGTCTGTGAAAGCGCTAGTTTCTAAGGCAGTCTGTGAAAGCGCTAGTTTCTCAGGCAATATGTGAAAGGGCTAGTTTCTAAGGTAGTCTGTGAAAGCTCTAGTTTGTAAGGCAGTCTGTGAAAGCGCTAGTTTCTAAGGCAGTCTGTGAAAGCGCTAGTTTCTCAGGCAATATGTGAAAGCACTATTTTCTAAGGCAGTCTGTGAAAGCGCTAGTTTCTAAGGCAGTCTGTGAAAGCGCTAGTTTCTAAGGCAGTCTGTGAAAGCATTAGTTTCTAGGGCAATCTGTGAAAGCGCTAGTTTCTAAGGCAATCTGTGAAAGCGCTAGTTTCTAAGGCAGTCTGTGAAAGTGCTAGTTTCTAAGGCAATCTGTGAAAATGCTAGTTTCTAAGGAAATCTGTGAAAGCACTAGTTTCTAAGGCAATCTGTGAAAGCGCTAGTTTCTAAGGTAATATGTGAAAGCGCTAGTTTCTAAGGCAATCTGTGTAAGCGCTAGTTTCTAAGGCAATCTGTGAAAGCGCTAGTTTCTAAAGCAATATGTAAAAACGCTAGTTTCTAAGGCAATATGTGAAAACGCTAGTTTCTAAGGCAATCTGTGAAAGCACTAGTTTCTAAGGCAATCTGTGAAAGCGCTTGTTTCTCAGGCAATATGTGAAAGCGCTTGTTTCTCAGGCAATATGTGAAAGCGCTAGTTTCTAAGGTAGTCTGTGAAAGCGCTAGTTTCTAAGGCAGTCTGTGAAAGCGCTAGTTTCTAAGGCAGTCTGTGAAAGCACTAGTTTCTAAGGCAGTCTGTGAAAGCGCTAGTTTCTAAGGCAATCTGTGAAAGTGTTAGTTTCTAAGGCAATCTATGAAAGCTCTAGTTTCTAAGGCAATCTATGAAAACGCTAGTTTCTAAGGCAATCTGTGAAGTAAAATGGTCTAAGTCAGCTTTTTGTGGTAACTGGTTCATTTAAAATAATTTCTCATCACCAGCACCTTTAGTAATAGAAATTGTAACTGCCAGTCATTTCATGTGGTTGGGTATCCCAGCCCGTTTAAAGGCCACTCGAGAATAGCAGAGGCAAGGGCCAGTGACATTGCCCTATTAAGCAGGACAGCGCCAAAGCCCCCTCTCTACCCAAACTAGGACCAAGGAGGGCCAGGAAGTGGCTGCTGATAACTCATCAGATAGACCTAAAGGCTCCTCCAAACCCCTCATTATTTGCTCACAATGATTGTAAGGTTGCAGTGACCAAAGGTTTAAAGGCCGCTCATGAATGGCAGAGGCAAGGGACAGTGACATTGCCCTATCAAGCAGGACAGCGCCCAAGCCCCCTCTCCACCCAAGCTAGGACCAAGGAGGGTCAGAAAGTGGCGGCTGCTGATGACTCAGCAGATAGACCTATAGGCTCCCCCAAACCCTCCATCCTTTGCTCACAAAGATAAGGTTGCAGTGACCAAATGAACTAACGAGTTTGAGCGGGACTCGAACCCCAGTCTGACTATCACCAGTCAGAGACGTTACGCATCATCCACCACAATCCTCATAAGAATGAGCTACAGCTTCTTAAAACCTAAAAAAAAAATTCTTCAGTATTGTCATTATATTGTTAGTGTTACGTTACTGGAGCCGGCTTTTGTGAGAAGAAAAAGGACCTTTTGAAATAAAAAATGACAAGGTCATCATCCCTCGTAACTTTGACCTTTGGAATGAATACACATCAGCTGCCAAATCGACGAACAACAACAGACGAGCTAAACAACACTAGATGATTAAATCAATTACGTTTTTAAGCATGCAAGTTCAGAAACAACGCCTTTTCACATTTCCTATCGTAAACCGGACTCGAGAAACGACCCCAATTACAGAAAGTCCTCAACGTGAACTTGAATTGTAAATCGGACTCCTTAAATACAGAAAGTCCTCAACTTGAACTTAAATTGTAAATCTGACTCCATGAATACAGAAAGTCCTCAACGTGAACTTAAATTGTAAATCTGACTCCATGAATACAGAAAGTCCTCGACGTGAACTTAAATTGTGAATGTGACTCCTTAAATACAGAAAGTCCTCAACGTGAACTTAAATTGTGAATGTGACTCCTTAAATACAGAAAGTCCTCAATGTGAACTAATTGTAAATCTGACTCCTTAAATACAGAAAGTCCTCAACGTGAACTTAAATTGTAAATGTGACTCCTTAAATACAGAAAGTCCTCAATGTGAACTTAAATTGTAAATCTGACTCCATGAATACAGAAAGTCCTCAACGTGAACTTAAATTGTGAATGTGACTCCTTAAATACAGAAAGTCCTCAACGTGAACTTAAATTGTGAATGTGACTCCTTAAATACAGAAAGTCCTCAACGTGAACTTAAATTGTGAATGTGACTCCTTAAATACAGAAAGTCCTCGACGTGAACTTAAATTGTAAATGTGACTCCTTAAATACAGAAAGTCCTCGACGTGAACTTAAATTGTAAATCTGACTCCATGAATACAGAAAGTCCTCGACGTGAACTTAAATTGTAAATCTGACTCCATGAATACAGAAAGTCCTCGACGTGAACTTAAATTGTAAATCTGACTCCTTAAATACAGAAAGTCCTCGACGTGAACTTAAATTGTAAATCTGACTCCTTAAATACAGAAAGTCCTCAACGTGAACTTAAATTGTAAATCGGACTCCTTGATAAATACAGAAAGTCCTCAACGTGAACTTAAATTGTAAATCGGACTCCTTGAATACAGAAAGTCCTCAACGTGAACTTAAATTGTAAATCGGACTCCTTGATAAATACAGAAAGTCCTCAACGTGAACTTAAATTGTAAATCGGACTCCTTGATAAATACAGAAAGTCCTCAACGTGAACTTAAATTGTAAATCGGACTCCTTGATAAATACAGAAAGTCCTCAACGTGAACTTAAATTGTAAATCGGACTCCTTGATAAATACAGAAAGTCCTCAACGTGAACTTAAATTGTAAATCGGACTCCTTGATAAATACAGAAAGTCCTCAACGTGAACTTAAATTGTAAATCGGACTCCTTGATAAATACAGAAAGTCCTCAACGTGAACTTAAATTGTAAATCGGACTCCTTGATAAATACAGAAAGTCCTCAACGTGAACTTAAATTGTAAATCGGACTCCTTGAATACAGAAAGTCTGCAACGTGAACTTAAATTGTAAATCGGACTCCTTGAATACAGAAAGTCTGCAACGTGAACTTAAATTGTAAATCGGACTCCTTGATAAATACAGAAAGTCCTCAACGTGAACTTAAATTGTAAATCGGACTCCTTGATAAATACAGAAAGTCCTCAACGTGAACTTAAATTGTAAATCGGACTCCTTGATAAATACAGAAAGTCCTCAACGTGAACTTAAATTGTAAATCGGACTCCTTGATAAATACAGAAAGTCCTCAACGTGAACTTAAATTGTAAATCGGACTCCTTGATAAATACAGAAAGTCCTCAACGTGAACTTAAATTGTAAATCGGACTCCTTGATAAATACAGAAAGTCCTCAACGTGAACTTAAATTGTAAATCGGACTCCTTGATAAATACAGAAAGTCCTCAACGTGAACTTAAATTGTAAATCGGACTCCTTGAATACAGAAAGTCTGCAACGTGAACTTAAATTGTAAATCGGACTCCTTGAATACAGAAAGTCTGCAACGTGAACTTAAATTGTAAATCGGACTCCTTGATAAATACAGAAAGTCCTCAACGTGAACTTAAATTGTAAATCGGACTCCTTGATAAATACAGAAAGTCCTCAACGTGAACTTAAATTGTAAATCGGACTCCTTGAATACAGAAAGTCTGCAACGTGAACTTAAATTGTAAATCGGACTCCTTGATAAATACAGAAAGTCCTCAACGTGAACTTAAATTGTAAATCGGACTCCTTGATAAATACAGAAAGTCCTCAACGTGAACTTAAATTGTAAATCGGACTCCTTGATAAATACAGAAAGTCCTCAACGTGAACTTAAATTGTAAATCGGACTCCTTGATAAATACAGAAAGTCCTCAACGTGAACTTAAATTGTAAATCGGACTCCTTGAATACAGAAAGTCCGCAACGTGAACTTAAATTGTAAATCGGACTCCTTGAATACAGAAAGTCCTCAACGTGAACTTAAATTGTAAATCGGAGCCCTTAGATACAGAAAGTCAGTCTCGTCTTATTTTTGTCATTCGGGAATTGTCGTGCGTTAGGAAAAAAAAAAGTGTCATGGAAACTATGTAAATTCAGAGGCGCTCTTATTATCCTGCTAATTCGTATACATGCATACTTAGATACATAAATAAACTCATTATATTTTCTTACTTTTTAATTATATGAGAAATACCACATCTCTCATCTGTGGAACTCATTCGAGAATTTCATTTTTCTTTGCTAAAGTTTACATAAGTATTTTCCTTCTAAATGGACATTACTAAATTTATGTATAGGAAATATAAAAACGCAAAGTTGCACACAGGCCTTTTACCTAGAAAATCTATTAACTATTAACTAGAAACGACCAAGAAAAAGGGGTGCTGAATGACTAAGAAAAGGGACACTGAATGACTAAGAAAATGGGCGCTGAATGACTAAGAAAAGGGCCCCTGAATGACTAAGAAAAAGGAGGCTGAATGACTAAGAAAAAGGGCTGCTGAATGACTAAGAAAAGGGGTGCTGAATGACTAAGAAGAGTGGCGCTGAATGATTAAGAAAATGTGCATTGAATGACTACGAAAAGGGGTGCTGAATGACTAAGAAAATAGGCATTGAATGATTAAAAAAAGGGTTGCTGAATGACTAAGAAATGTGGCGCTGAATGACTAAGAAAAGGGGCGCTGAATGACTTAAGAAATGTGACGCTGAATGACTAAGAAAAGGGGCACTGAATGACCTAAGAAAAGGGTTGCGGAGTGACTAAGAAATGTGGCGCTGAATGATTAAGAAAAGGGGCACTGAATGACTTAAGAAAAGGGTTGCTGAATGACTAAGAAAAGGGGCGCTGAATGTCTTCCCAGGGTCTAGCTCCGGGACACGTGGCCTGAATCCCGTCATTATTAATTTATCATCAAATGAAATATAGTTGCTTCAGGCCAATGACAAGGAAGAGCCGATAGCTGATCTACCACAACTGGAAGATTAAGATAAAGATTAAGGAACTTAGGAACTTCAAGCGTATCATTTTTTCCCGAGCGAAATCTCTTATATTTTTCCTATCTTTTCATTTAGTTTCCTAATGTATATTGGGTATGATCTGTCTGTAGGAGCAGAGAGGAGCCCGTAGGGAGTGGGGGGTACCTCGTTTGGTGGAGGGGTGGCTTTGGGAGTTATTTGAACAATTTCTGAACCACTTGGAAGTTGCAGATGTTACCTGATGTTGCCTTGAATGGTGGTATGTCATCTTCAAGACCTCAATTACTTTCTGCGACGCATTCAATTAAGAAATTGTTTAACTTTTAATGATTTTTTTTATCATTGATAGCATTTGGTTATATGTAAGTTTCACGCTTGTTTAGAAGTTAACTTTTCTCACACACACACACACACTATATATATATATATATATATATATATATATATATATATATATATATATATATATATATATATATATATAAAGTTTATATATAAGTATATATTTACACAACAGCAACAACAACAGATGCAGAAGTTTCTAATCCACTGTATAACAAAGTCCTCAAATACGTATGTATGTACATTATGTATGTATGTACAGTATGCATGTATGTATGTATGTATGTATGTATAAGTAATGGTTTATTTTTGTTCAAATGTGAATTATATATTGATGACAGGATTCACATTACATTATAATCGAATTTAAAAGAAACTTTATTAGGAATAAACTTTTAAAATCACTGGAAATTTATGTCAAAATATTCAGCCATGGAAAGTTTATTTAAAAGAATATGAAGCTTCAGTTGATGATTTATTGATGGAAAGTTTTATGCACGACTTATAAAACCTTTCATGCGTGAAGAAGGTGATACACATACCAATGACTTTCGGTTGTGTGAGGTTGGTACAGAAATGATTGAATTTGGAAGTCACCAGAAGTTGATACAGATATGGTTATTCGAAATCATGCGGATATGATGCAGAAGAGTTCTTTGAAAATCTTTGATTGCAACCTTGAAATCTATGTCAATATATCTATGTAAAACATTACGTCCTCGTGAAACAGATACCAAGAAAACTTTAGTTACTTTTGAGGAGTAATGGTACATTGAGAATAACCAGCCTCTTGATTGATTCCACAGTCAGAGAGAGAGAGAGAGAGAGAGAGAGAGAGAGAGAGAGAGAGAGAGAGAGAGAAGGGAAAATAACAGTGCTAAGTTTAGGACGTTTCCGGGAACAAACCTTTGGTGAACAAAAATCCCAACGAAGTTTACCTCTATTTTTGTAAACAAACTTTGTGAACGGTTGAAGGTCCATTCCAGTTATTCAAAAGTCATGTTGCAGTTATCCACATCCAAGAAACTGGCCGTTGGCTAAGCATTCAACTGTTTGTGTCATTCTCTCCGCAAGAACTAAACACAGTTGAAGGATTACATTTATTTTTTTTAGGAGGAGCGAACAAAAGAGCAAATATCTATTGTAAATAGTAATAATATTCAATCAGCTGAAT
>NC_090736.1:4232358-4242358 GCF_036898095.1 Palaemon carinicauda | reverse complement strand
ACACTATATTCTAAGGAAGAATCTCAGATTAAAATTAAGTTTTTTTTTTTAACAGTGTAACGTTAATGATTGAAAGTGCGTATGTTGGCGTATTTCCCTTTTATTATACCCTGCTTGCTCTAAAAACATATTCCCTACCTTGCTTGAGGGTACACTTGGGTCCACTATTCTATCTTATTTCTCTTCCTCTTATTTTTTAAAAGTTTTTATAGTTTATGTAGGAAAGGTCTATTTTAATTTTGTTAGTATTCTTAATTTTTTTTTTCTTTTAATTACTTCGCTTGTAGTTTGTCTATTTTCTTATTTCCTTTCCTTACTTTGCTACTTTCCCCTGTTGGAGCCCTTGGGCTTATAGCGTACTACTTTCCCAACTAGGGTTGGAGCTTAGCAAGTAATAATAATAATAATAATAATAGTAATAATAATAATAATTATAATAATAATAAATACGTCTTTTTGAGCAGATACTTTTATTTGTTCTAAATATAGTGATCCAGACGTGAATCTGCTTTCCATTACAAATAGCAACGTTTCGTCCAGTCATCCAGGGTTTAATCTATACGAGCATTCGTACTTACGAACGGAAACGGTCGTAAGTACGGAATAAGCTCAAAAGCTACAAAAGATTACAGACGGAAATAGTATACGTCGCTGGAGCTTTTTGGCAAAAGAATGAAATGTCGGAACTTGATAAAACACTCGGGAACTAAAGGGGCACTCAGTAGAGCGCAGACCTCCGCCGCGTCAGCTTATTTCTCGGCCTTTTGCACGACCGTGACCTTTACCTTTGACCTTAACATGTTTTTATTGGCGTGGATTTTCATACACTCAAATATGAACCAGGTTTGAAGTCTCTGTGACAAGGATGTGCAAACTTATGGCTGATTATGTGAATTGGACAGTTTGCTTGACCGTGACCTTTACCTTTGACCTTAACATGTATTAATTGGTGAGGATTTTCATACGCTCAAATATGAACCAAGTTTGAAATCTCTGTGGCAACGATGTCCATACTTATGGCTGATTACGTGAATTGGACAGTTTGCTTGACCTTTGACCTTAACATGTATTAATTGGTGTGGATTTCCATACACTCAAATATGAACCAAGTTTGAAATCTCTGTGACAAGGATGTCCATACTTATGGCTGATTACGTGAATTGTATATTTTGCTTGACCGTGACCTTGAGCTTTGACCTTGACCTTCCAAAATTTAATAATTTCCAGCTTCTTTATCAAACAGTTAATCCCTGCAAGGTTTATTACTCCATGAGTAAAATTGGGCTTGAAAGCTGTTCACAAACAAACACACAAACAGGGGTAAAACATAACCTCCTTCCATCTTTGTTGGCGGAGTTAAAAAGGCAATGCTAATGACCCTGATATAAAGTAACAGTTATTTTTATTTATGAGAGAGCACATTTTTTCATTCTTTTACTAACTTCTAAATATTAGAAATTAAGAACAAAAAAAAATCTGACATGTTGTTAAACTAATATGATTATGTAAAGGTATTTAATTTAATTTTGTACTCTTGATGTGTTATTATTATTATTATTATTATTATTATTATTATTATTATTGAAAGTAATTGCTGCCTCAGTGGCGTTAATTTTGTAATGAACTTTTTCTATTGCTCTTATTATCTTTTTCTCTTCATTACTAAAATCCGCCAAATGTGTGTCAGGTGTCAAAAATTATATATGTCTGTTAGGTGTCACAAGCCAAATGTGTGTCAGGTGTCAAAAATTATATATGGTTATCAGATGTCCCAAACTAAATATTTTTGCTAGTTTCACAAACCAAATGTCTTCGACAAGGGTCATAAAGCAAATATTCCATAAATGGAAGTTTTTTTGTTTTATAACATACAAGTAAGATCATGAACATATATCACAAGCACACGTGATTTCAATCAATGTAAATATCACCCACGAAAGGCATTTAATACCGAATTCTATCTTGTGAATATATATCCACTTGGAATTTAGTTTATGGTGACAGCTTCTGGCCGGGTGAAGATTCGAACCCCCACCTGTGGGCCGGAAACCATGCCAGCAACGACTCTACCGACTGAGCTATCTCTCTTGATAGCTCAGTCGGTAGAGTCGTTGCTGGCATGGTTTCCGGCTCACAGGTGGGGGTTCGAATCTCCTAGATAGCTCAGTCGGTAGAGTCGTTGCTGGCATGGTTTCCGGCCCACAGGTGGGGGTTTGAATCTCCTAGATAGCTCAGTCGGTAGAGTCATTGCTGGCATGCTTTCCGGCCCACAGGTGGGGGTTCGAATCTCCACCCGGCCAGAAGCTGTTACCATAAAATGAATTACAAGTGGATATATATTCCCAAGATAGAATTCGGTATTAAATGCCTTTCGTCGGTGATATTTACAAGTAAGATCATTTATATCCAATAATATATTTTCATATTCAAAGCAAATTACATTATAATGTTATTAAAGTGCCTCTTTGCTCTAACGAATTAATGCTTTATTGTGTAATGATGATAACATGCTTCTACAAGCTCCTAGGATTAGCGCCCTAATGAGCTTTTAAATGAAAGCTTATTTCAATTAGTGATATTTAATCCATTAGAATTGGCCTTTAACGCCAAATGCTCCTAAAACGGAATAACTTTGTGACGATTTGGTAAAACTTTTTTTCCCTATAATGATGTCACTCTCATCCTGATTCTTAGACGACGATACTGAGGACTGCTTCTTGCTTACCTGTAGCATAGGTTAGGTTAGGTCAGGTTAAGTAAGAGCCAGCCAGAAGACTTATATTCTATTAACTATTACATACTCTTCCATTTAATGTTGAGCAGGCTGATATAAGTCTCTTTTTTTAGTTTATATATGAAAGATATGTTTTAATGTTGATACTTTTCCTGACTTAGACGATGATGCTGAGGACCGCCTAGGTTAGGTTAGGTTAGGTTAGGTTAGGTAAGAGCCAGCCCGGGGACGTATATTCAATTAACTATTGTATATTGTTCCTTTTAATGTTGAACAGGCTGACATAAGTCTTTTTTTAGTTTATATATGAAAGATATGTTTTAATGTTGATACTTTTCCTGACTTAGAAGATGATGCTGAGGACTGCCTAGGTTAGGTTAGGTTAGGTTAGAGCCAGCCAGGAGACGTATATTCTATTAACTATTACATACTGTTCCATTTAATGTTGAACAGGCTGATATAAGTTTTTTTTTTTTTTTTTTTTTTTTTTTTTTTTTTTTTTTTTTAGTTTGTATATGAAAGATATGTTTTAATGTTGATACTTTTCCTGACTTAGAAGATGATGCTGAGGACTGCCTAGGTTAGGTTAGGTTAGGTTAGAGCCAGCCAGGAGACGTATATTCTATTAACTATTACATACTGTTCCATTTAATGTTGAACAGGCTGATATAAGTTTTTTTTTTTTTTTTTTTTTTTTTTTTTTTTTTTAGTTTGTATATGAAAGATATGTTTTAATGTTGATACTTTTCCTGACTTAGAAGATGATGCTGAGGACTGCCTAGGTTAGGTTAGGTTAGGTTAGAGCCAGCCAGGAGACGTATATTCTATTAACTATTACATACTGTTCCATTTAATGTTGAACAGGCTGACATAATTCTTTTTTTTAGTTTAGATAGGAAAGATATGTTTTAATGTTGATACTTTTCCTGACTCTTAGTCGACAAAGCTTAGAACCGCCTAGGTTAGGTTAGGTTAGGTTAGAGTCAGCCAGGAGACGTATGTTCTATGAACTATTGCTTACTGTTCCTTTTAATGTTGTACAGGTTGACTTAAGACTTTTTTATAGTTTATATATGAAAGATCTGTTGTGATATTGGTATTGTTCTTAAAATATTTTATATTAATTGTTCATTACTTCTCATATAGTTTATTACCTTATTTCCTTTCCTCACTGGGCGGTTTTTCCCTGTTTAAGTTCTGGAAGTTCAGTTACGACCCTAAGCTCTGATATCTCTGTTCTCTATGGTACTTCAACTGTTCTGAGGAACTGAAATGTTAATAGGTGTCTAAGGCTAGTGCAATTTTGTGTTTGAATTGCTTTAACAAAAGGAAGTTTTAAGAACTCTATATGATCACTAGCTTGTACAGTGGTAACGCGTTTGCCTTACATTTGTATGGCAGTAGATCGATCCTAGCCCCCGATTGTGAATTTAAGCTGTTTTCTGGGGAGGATACTGCTGTGGTTGGGCACCACAGTGGGGACGGATTGGGGTTGCCCGGGTGACATTCTGGTGAGCATCTATTCTGATGAAACTGGTGGCTGATGTGGTAACGTTCCTAACTGGGGTTCGAGTCCTGCTCATACTCATTAGTTCCTTTGGTCGTTGCAACCTCACCATCCTTGTGAGCTAAGTATTTTAGGGGGGGGAGCCTCTAGGTCTATCTGCCGAGTCATCAGCAGCCATTGCCTGGTCCTCCTTAGTCCTAGCTTGGGTAGACAGATGGCTTAGGCGCTGGTCATACGGTATGTGGTCAGTCTTTGGGGCATTGTCCTGCTCGATAGGGCAATGTCACTGTCCCTTGCCTCTGCCATTCATGAGTGGCCTTTAAACCTTTAAGCCTTTAAACCTTGAACCTTGAACCTTTAATCGCTGTATCGACACTTGGTCTGAGTACTCAGTAACCTAAATACAGTTCAGTTTCTATTGCCGTATCCTACTTTCTCCTGAAATGTCCCTAAACAACTTTTTACCATTTGATATCCTGTTAATTCGTTTAATGCTGTTTTAATGATGAAATAATTTTATGAGATGGCATTTACAAACAATCTCTCTCTCTCTCTCTCTCTCTCTCTCTCTCTCTCTCTCTCGTTCTTTAGTTCCCTCTTACATATTCTCCTCAATTGCTCCTCTTAATCATCTTCGGCGCATCTCATACCCACCACCCCAACGAAATCTTCTTTTTTAACCCTCCTCCTCCTTCTCCTATTCCTCCAACCTCCTCCTCCTCCTCTACCTCCCTCCAACCTCCTCCTCCCCCTCCCCCCAACTTCCTCCTCCTCCTCCCCGTCCCCCCCTCTCTCTAGCTGGACGCTCGTGGGTGATATTTCAATAATGGAAGGATTACGGGAGGCACCAGGCCGTCATATTGAAATTGATTTTAGTGTATTTTGCCGGATTGAGTGAAATCTCTCCGATATCTCTTCCCAAGTTCGACCGAGCGACGGGGGAACTGTGTGATGAGAAGAGGGAGGGAGGGAGGGAAAAGGAGGGAGAGAGGATGGATTTGTGGAGGGTTATACCCATCTGTACTTGTCCCTCCCTGTAGGATGGGGGGAAGCGGGATGCGAGGAATTTGAGAGGCAAGACTTCTCTGAGGGAAAAGGAGGGAGAGGAAGGGAGAGAGGATGGATTTGTGGAGGGGTATACCCATCTGTACTTGTCCCTCCCTGTAGGATGGTGGAATGATACGAGGAATTTGAGAGGCAAGACTCTCTCTCTCTCTCTCTCTCTCTCTCTCTCTCTCTCTCTCTCTCTCTCTCTCTCTCTCTCAGAACCTTATGAACCAAGTCTGAAGTCTGTGACAACGATGTCCAAACTTATGACTGATTACGTGAATTGGACATTTGACCGTGACCTTGAATTTTCATCATGACCTTCCAAAATTTAATTATTTATAAAGCTAATTACATAACAGTTAATCCCTGTAACTTTCATTAAGACTAAAATTGTTGCAGGAAGCTGTTCACAAACAAACAGATACAAAAAAAAAAAAACACATACAAACAAACAAACACACAAACAAGGGGTAAAACATAACCTCATTCCAACTTCGTTGGCGGAGGTAATAAAACTCCTGGACTACATTAGATTATAAGTATATCATAGATAAGAACAGACTTATTTTACTGAAAGTAAGTAGAAGTAGTAGGTTGGCCAGGGCACCAGCCACCCGTTGAGATACTACCGCTAGAGTGTCTTGGGGTCCTTTGACTGTCCAGACAGTACTACATTGGATCTTTATCTCTGGTTACGGTTCACTTTCCCTTTGCCTACACATACACCGAATAGTCTGGCATATTCTTTAAAGATTTTCCTCTGTCCTCATACACCTGATAACACTGAGATTACCAAACAATTTTTTCTCTCAAGGGGTTAACTGCTGCACTGTAATTGTTCAGTGGCTACTTTTCTCTTGGTAAAGGTAGAAGAGACTCTTTAGCTATGGTAAGCAGCTCTTCTCGGAGAAGACACTCCAAAATCAAACCAGTGTTCTCTAGTCTTGGATAGTGCCATACCCTCTGTACCATGGTCTTCCACTGTCTTGGGTTAGAGTTCTCTTGCTTGAGGGCACACTCGGACACACTATTCTATCTAATTTCTTTCTTTCTTGTTTTGTTATAATTTTTATAGTTTATATAGGAAATATTTATTTTAATGCTGTTGCTATTCTTAAAATATTTTATTTTTCCTTTTTTCCTTTCCTCACTGAGCTATTTTCCCTGTTGGGGTCCCTGGGCTTATAGCGTCCTGCTTTTCCAACTAGGGATGGAGCTTAGCTAATAATAATAATAATAATAATAATAATAATAATAATAATAATAATAATGATAATAGTAATAATAATAGCTTAACTGATAATAATAATAATAATAATAATAATAATAATAATAATAATAATAATAATAATAATAATAATGATAAAAACTCCCATGAATATGAGACTACAATTCTTAGTTTATTCTTTACCTTATAATATTTCCCAAAGCTCATCATCATCATCATCATCATCTCCTCCTCCTACGCCTATTGACGCAAAGGGCCTCGGTTAGATTTCGCCAGTCGTCTCTATCTTGAGCCTTTAATTCAATACTTCTCCATGCATCATCTCTCACTTCCCGCTTCATAGTTCTCAAGCATGTAGGCCTGGGTATTCCAATATACTTCATTCCAATTGTTTAAATAATTTCTCAGCGAGATTGTGGAATGATCTTTATAATCAGGCAGTGGAATTGCAGGAACTTCTCTAGTTTAAACTGTTGAATCTATTTTATTGTAACGAATATTATTAATTTGGTTTTTCAATGTTTTTGAAATATATTTCTAATCTTGAAAAGTGTCCACTCCTCTGATATATTATTCAGTGGATGTCTCCATATGCAATTGATTTAGATAATTATTGACTTATTTGAATGGGATCAGAAATGCAAGCGCTATTTATAAGGTTTTTATTTTATTTTTTTTTTTACCAAGAATATAAGATGGTTCAGAGGAAGGAAATATATTAGCTTTAAGATTACGTGTTAGTTTGTCTGTAGAGAGAGAGAGAGAGAGAGAGAGAGAGAGAGAGAGAGAGAGAGAGAGAGAGAGAGAGAGATACGCAAGGATTTTGGATGTCTCGAAGACGTTTTCCGTCCATCCGCTGAGACTCCATTTGTTCTTTGGTAGGGCGGTTTAGTTTAGGCCTTTAAAGAGTTCATATGATCTTGTCTTAACTTATTCTTCAACTCGACTATCGTGTTACTGTTTACTACATCCGCTGAGAGAGAGAGAGAGAGAGAGAGAGAGAGAGAGAGAGAGAGAGAGAGAGAGAGAGAGAGAGAGAGAGAGAGAGAGAGATACACAAGGATTTTGGATGTCTCGAAGACGTTTACCGTCCATCCGCTGAGGCTCCATTCGTTCTTTGGTAGGGCGGTTTTAGTTTAAGCATTCAAAGAGTTCATATGATCTTGTCTAACTTATTCTTCAACTCGACTATCGTGTTACAGTTTACTACATCCGCTGAGAGAGAGAGAGAGAGAGAGAGAGAGAGAGAGAGAGAGAGAGAGAGAGAGAGAGAGAGAGAGATTATAAATTTTTTGGAGATGCATTGTTGAAGGGGAATGTCCTTTTGGTGGACTCTGTTACAGATTTGCATAGGCAAAGCGTACCTATTAACCGCTGCTCCAATTGGGTAACAAGGGAATTTGGCTGCAGTTGCTGGACCTAGATCTAATCAACTGGATTTGATTCAATTACTTTTTTTTGACAGAAATCTGGGATACCGAGTAATCGCGTCAAAAAGCAAGAATGGAAAAAATATGCCTTTGGATTTTTAAAGATTTAGAGGTTTAAAGGCCGCTCGTGAATGGCAGAGGCAAGGGACAGTGACATTTGGCTTTTCAAAGGTTTAACGGCTTCTCTCATGAATGACAGAGGCAAGGGACAGTGACACATTTGGCTTTTCAAAGGTTTAACGGCTTCTCTCATGAATGGCAGAGGCAAGGGACAGTGACACATTTGGCTTTTCAAAGGTTTAAAGGCTTCTCTCATGAATGGCAGAGGCAAGGGACAGTGACACATTTGACTTTTCAAAGGTTTAACGGCTTCTCTCATGAATGGCAGAGGCAAGGGACAGTGACACATTTGGCTTTTCAAAGGTTTAAAGGCTTCTCTCATGAATGGCAGAGGCAAGGGACAGTGACACATTTGGCTTTTCAAAGGTTTAAAGGCTTCTCTCATGAATGGCAGAGGCAAGGGACAGTGACATTTGGCTTTTCAAAGGTTTAAAGGGTTCTCATGAATGGCAAAGGCAAGGGACAGTGACACATTTGGCGAAAGGTTTAAAGGCTTCTCTCATGAATGGCAGAGGCAAGGGACAGTGACACATTTGGCTTTTCAAAGGTTTAACGGCTTCTCTCATGAATGGCAGAGGCAAGGGACAGTGACATTTGGCTTTTCAAAGGTTTAAAGGCTTCTCTCATGAATGGCAGAGGCAAGGGACAGTGACATTTGGCTTTTCAAAGGTTTAAAGGCTTCTCTCATGAATGGCAAAGGCAAGGGACAGTGACACATTTGGCGAAAGGTTTAAAGGCTTCTCTCATGAATGGCAGAGGCAAGGGACAGTGACACATTTGGCTTTTCAAAGGTTTAACGGCTTCTCTCATGAATGGCAGAGGCAAGGGACAGTGACATTTGGCTTTTCAAAGGTTTAAAGGCTTCTCATGAATGGCAAAGGCAAGGGACAGTGACACATTTGGCGAAAGGTTTAAAGGCTTCTCTCATGAATGGCAGAGGCAAGGGACAGTGACACATTTGGCTTTTCAAAGGTTTAAAGGCTTCTCTCATGAATGGCAGAGGCAAGGGACAGTGACACATTTGGCTTTTCAAAGGTTTAAAGGCTTCTCTCATGAATGGCAGAGGCAAGGGACAGTGACACATTTGGCTTTTCAAAGGTTTAACGGCTTCTCTCATGAATGGCAGAGGCAAGGGACAGTGACACATTTGGCTTTTCAAAGGTTTAAAGGCTTCTCTCATGAATGGCAGAGGCAAGGGACAGTGACATTTGGTTTTTCAAAGGTTTGAAGGCTTCTCATGAATGGCAAAGGCAAGGGACAGTGACACATTTGGCGAAAGGTTTAAAGGCTTCTCTCATGAATGGCAGAGGCAAGGGACAGTGACACATTTGGCTTTTCAAAGGTTTAACGGCTTCTCTCATGAATGGCAGAGGCAAGGGACAGTGACACATTTGGCTTTTCAAAGGTTTAAAGGCTTCTCAAAGGTTTTAAAGGCTTCTCAAAGGTTTAAAGGCTGCTCATGAATGACAGAGGCAAGGGACAGTGACACATTTGGCTTTTCAAAGGTTTAAAGGCTTCTCTCATGAATGGCAGAGGCAAGGGACAGTGACACATTTGGCTTTTCAAAGGTTAAAAGGCTTCTCTCATGAATGGCAGAGGCTAGGGACAGTGACTTTGCCCTATCAAGCAGGACAATGGCGTAGAGACTGACCATGTGTACGTATGATCAGTGCCCCAGCCCCCGCTCCACCCAAGCTAGGACCAAGGAGGTCTAGACAATTGTTGCTGATGACTCAGAAGATAGACCTATAGATTCCATCAAATCCCATCTCCTTAGCTCACAGGGATGGGGAGGTTGCAGCGATCAAAGGAGCGGGACTCTTAACCCCAGTCTAGTGTTCACCAGTCAAGGACGTTACCACATCGACCACCAAACCTCTTTTTGTAAGCTTTTGCTATACTTTCAACTACGGGTATAGGTGGAATCCCAC
>NC_090736.1:4217358-4227358 GCF_036898095.1 Palaemon carinicauda | reverse complement strand
CTCAGTGTAACCACAAGATATATATATAAATATATATATATATATATATATATATATAAATATATATAAATATATGTATAATGTATATACATAAATATATATACAATGTATATATATAAGTATATATATATAAATATATAAATACATATATATTATATTATATATATATATAAATATATAAATATATATATATATATATGTATATATATAAATATATAAATATATATATATATATGTATATATATAAATATATAAATATATATATATATATATAAATATATATATATATATATATAAATATATATATATATATAAATATATATATATATATAAATATATATATAAATATATATAAATATATATATATAGGCTATATATATATATATATATATATATATAGGCTATATATATATATATATATATATATAAAAGCTATTAGAGGTTGTGATATAAAATGATGTAGACGTTTATTAAATTGAACTTCCGTGAGGTTCCAGCCTTCAAAATAACTGATGTCAGCTTAGCATTGTTAAGTAATGTAATAAAAACAATGACATCAACTGTGCTTTAACATGAACAACATCGATGATGTCATTCGTTACCTTTTTGTAATTAAAAAAAAGGTCACTTAACGTTTAAGGTTTAAAGGTCTAAAGGCCACCCATGAATGGCAGAGGCAAGGGACAGTGACATTGCCCTATCAAGCAGGACAAAACCTTAGAGACTAACCTATATATGATCAGCGCCCAAGGCCTCGTCTCCACCCAAGCTAGGACCAAGGAGGGTCAGGCAATGGTTGTTAATGACTCAGTAGATAGACCTATATGCTCCCCCAAACTCTCATTCTTAGCTCACAAGGGTGGTTAGTTGCAGTGACCAAAGGAACTATCAAGTTTGAGCGGGACTCGAGCCTCAGTCTGGTGATCACCAAGTCAGAGTCGTTCATCAGTTCTTACGGAGAGATGATAGTCTAGATTATGAAGTTGTAAAATATTTTCGTAAATCTAGTTTTGAATATCATAACACAAATGTACAGGATGTACGTAAATATTTAGTCTCGGTTATAGTGTGTTTTGTATTAATATAACACCTTATTTATACAAAAGTTTTTTAGGATATGTTAATTAAGGTAAATTAAAATGCATACCTGTTAGAATTTTAATGCATTTCTATATGGCTACTATTATTTCCTTTCCTCACTGGGCTATTTTTCACTGTTGGAGTCATTGGGCTTAAAGCATCTTGCTTTTCCAACTAGGGTTGTAGCCAACAACAACAATAACAATAACAATGACATCCTCCTGTATGGCAGTTCACTTAAGAATGATTTTAGGATATGTTAATTAAGGTAAATTAAAATGCATACCTGTTAGAAATTTAATGCATTTCTATATGGCTACCATTATTCCTTTTCTTACTGGGCTATTTTTCCCAGTTGGAGTCACTGGGCTTATAGCATCTTGCTTTTCCAACTAGGGTTGTAGCCAACAACAACAACAATAACAATAACAATGACATCATTCTGTATGGCAGTTCACTTAAGAATGATTTTTGGATATGTTAATTAAGGTAAATCAAAATGCATACCTGTTAGAATTTTAATGCATTTCTATATGGCTACTATTATTTCCTTTCCTCACTGGGCTATTTTTCACTGTTGGAGTCATTGGGCTTAAAGCATCTTGCTTTCCCTACTAGGGTTGCAGCTTAGCTAACAACAACAATGATAATAATAATAATAGTAATAATAATAATAATACAGCCTGTATGACAGTTCACTTCATACATTAGCTAGAGTGTCTGGTGTCACAGTTGACATAACTTCGGTAATTCTTTGAGATTTTAGAAGTCTATAATTAATAAGGTATATCAAACTTGATATACACTATTGGTATTGGAAAATACATCATGAAACACTTAAGTTACATCACTATATTCTTGAATTACTTTCTCATTTGTGTTTAAGTAAGATATAGATAATTATATAAAGTGATATCTGTACGTAAGCAGTCAAATATGTTGCAGAGATTACTAACAAATAATCCAGATGATTTGATTTAGATGGAAAAAGCTTCTCTTATTATGAAACAATCGAAGTTCGAACTGTATATTCTTGAATAACTTTGTGTTGAAGCAAGTTTTAAATATTTATATAAAGTAATTTCTATAAGTAAACAATCAAATATGTTGCAGAGATTACTAACAAATAATTCATATGATTTGATTTAGATGTAAAAAGCTTCTCATATCATGAAACAGTCAAATTTCAACTGTATATTCGTGAATAACTTTGTGTTGAAGCAAGTTTTAAATAATTATATAAAGTAATTTTTATAAGTAAACAATTAAATATGTTGCAGAGATTACTAACAAATAATCCAGATGTTTTGATTATATGGAAAAAAAAACTTCTCTATCGAAATGAATCGTAAAAAAAAAAAAAAAAAAAAAAAAAAAAAAAAAAAAAAAAAAAAAAAAAATTGACATCAAGGCGTTTGCGAAAACCATTTGCGAAGGTAAACAATTTCCGGACGCACCGAATCAAACCGTATTTATATATCATAATGGAATGTTTATTCATATCTTTTGCTGTCCCATTTTCCCCGGCAAGCGTCAACCTTTGTGTCTTCCATTTCATTTAAACGGTCTATTTTATTTGTGATGATTTTTTTACCTTTTTTTATCGATCGTGTTTACTATTTACCGTGTCCTAGATAAGGGCCAGTGATCAAATTCGGGGTTCGGTGGTGGGGGGGGGGGGGGTGTGACTAAAGTGAATTAATTTAAAAAAAAATTGAAGGTAAACCAAAATCTATTCGATGGACATGTTCCAATTTTAACACAAATCTATTTGTATTTCCTTTACCTTCACTGTAAAAAAAAGTAATTTTAATAGGAAATTCGGTGGACGGTGGGGGGGGGGAGGGGAGGGGTGGCTAGAGTGAATTAATTTTAGAAAAAGAAAAATGAAAGGTAAAACAAAATCTATTCGATGGACATGTTCCAATTTTAACACAAATCTATTTATATTTCCTTTACCTTCACTGTAAAAAAAAAAAAGTAATTTTAATAGGAAATTCGGTGGACGGTGGGGGGTGGCTAGAGTGAATTAATTTAAAAAAAAAAAATGAAAGGTAAAACAAAATCTATTCGATGGATAAATTCCAATTTTAACACCAATCAATTTGTATTTCCTTCACCTTCACTGTAAAAAAAACACGTAATTTTAATAGGAAATTCTCCGTAAAAATATACTTTTCTTAGCCGTATTTCAGTAAAATACAGGCGACCGTAATTTGTACCATACTTTATTTTTTATCTTTACGAATTGGTGACCCTAATATCACTCCTTTACGCCAATATATCGTTTTTAAAACTGTAAATGCCTGGCAACATTTATTCCAGGATTTTTACATTTTTTTACTGCAACTTTTTGGACAGCATTGCTAAAGTGAAATTGTGAAGGGTGAGGAAAATATGACTCTAATCTCCCAATTAAACTCGTGCCAACCTATTATTATTGTTATTATTGTTATTATTGTTATTATTATTATTTTTATTTTTAAGATTATTATTATTATTATTATTATTATTATTTTTATTATTATTATTATTATTATTATTATTATTATTATCATTATTATTGTTATCATTATTATTATTATAATTATTATTATTATTATTGATATTATTATTATTATTATTATTATTATTATTGTTATTATTATTATTTTCATGATTATTATTATTATTATTATTATTATTATTATTATTATTATTTTCATGATTATTATTATTATTATTATTATTATTATTATTATTATTATTTTCATGATTATTATTATTATTATTATTATTATTATTATTATTATTATTATTATTATTATTATCATCATCATCATTATTATTATTATAATTATTATTTTTTAGTCCATGCCCCCCTTATTTTAGGGCTGAGGTCAATCATAAACAAACGAACGAACGAATCTTGCCAACCCTCCAACCCCCAGTCACCCAAAGGACAAAATGTCCCAGTGTCCTCCCCCCCTCCAGTATCTCCTTTAAGGACACCTTTTATAACGTTCTTTGAGACCAATGGGTTCCCCTTTGGCATTGCTTACCGCCAGAGAGAGAGAGAGAGAGAGAGAGAGAGAGAGAGAGAGAGAGAGAGAGAGAGAATAAATAAATGATGTATACACGAGTCATGAAATGAACACCATCAGGCTAAGAAGCAGAGAGAGAGAGAGAGAGAGAGAGAGAGAGAGAGAGAGAGAGAGAGAGAGAGAGAGAGAGAGAGAGAGAATAAATAAATGATGTATTTACGAGTCATGAAATGAACACCATCAGGGTTAGAAGCAGAACAGGAACAGAGAGAGAGAGAGAGAGAGAGAGAGAGAGAGAGAGAGAGAGAGAGAGAGAGAGAGAGAGAGAGAGAGAGAATAAATAAATGATGTATTCACGAGTCATGAAATGAACACCATCAGGGTAAGAAGCAGAACAGGAACAGAGAGAGAGAGAGAGAGAGAGAGAGAGAGAGAGAGAGAGAGAGAGAGAGAGAGAGAGAGAATAAATAAATGATGTATTCACGAGTCATGAAATGAACACCATCAGGGTAAGAAGCAGAACAGGAACAGAGAGAGAGAGAGAGAGAGAGAGAGAGAGAGAGAGAGAGAGAGAGAGAGAGAGAGAGAGAGAATAAATAAATGATGTATTCACGAGTCATGAAATGAACACCATCAGGGTAAGAAGCAGAACAGGAACAGAGAGAGAGAGAGAGAGAGAGAGAGAGAGAGAGAGAGAGAGAGAGAGAGAGAGAGAGAGAGAATAAATAAATGATGTATTCACGAGTCATGAAATGAACACCATCAGGGTAAGAAGCAGAACGGGAAGAGAGAGAGAGAGAGAGAGAGAGAGAGAGAGAGAGAGAGAGAGAGAGAGAGAGAGAGAGAGAGAGAGTGAGTAATAAGGACTTCGACATGCCTATATTAATGTGCATAAAAGAGCTCCACCTCCTACAAGCCCTTTGTGCCATCCGTGTCGGTCTTTTCTCCCTTTTATTAACGTATCTTCAGGATGTGGAGGAGACTCCCGTGGGAGGAGACTCAAGCGGGAGCCTCCAAGGGCTTGGATGGGCCACCCGACCTTTGGAGACCAACGTCAAATAGTCTTTCTCTCTGTCAACGGCAACAAATAAAAGTCTTGACGAATTCATATTTTTCACGAAAGGGTTTTTGTCTTTAAATGATTTCCATTTGACAAAACGGGTCAAATATAGGGAAATAATTTCCTGTTATTACACTTAGATTGTGTCTCTTAGATCTAACATGGTATAGGTAGAAGGTTGGCCAGGGCACCAGCCGCTCGTTGAGGTACAACCGCTAGAGAGTTATGGGGTCCTTTGACTGGCCAGACAGTACTATATTGGATTCTTCTCTCTTGCTTGAGGGTACACTCGGGCACATATTCTATATGATTTCTCTTCCTCTTGTTTTGTTAATATTTTTTATAGTTTATATAGGAGATATTCATTTTAATGTTACTTTTTTCAAGATATTTTATTATTCTTTGTTTCCTTGCCTCACTGGGTTATTTTCCCTGTTGGACCCCCTGGGCTTATAGCATCCTGCTTTTCCAACTACTGTAGCGTTGTAGCTTAGCAATTATTATTGATGATAATAAAAATAATAATAATAATAATAATAATAATAATAACTTATTGTCAATGAGTATAATAAACATTATAAGAAAATATGTTGAAAAAAATGGTATTTTTTTTAGAGCGCAGCCTTCCGTAAATAAAAGAGGAAATAATGTTTAATGCGACGCCCAGAAGCAAACTAGCAACTGATTTCGAGCGATTCATCCAACGAAACATGAAATTCGCACCTTAGTAAATGACTTCAAGCCGGAGGAGATGTGTCATTTCTCTGATTTATCTCATTTAGTGGATTCTTCTGCCTTGCTTCCTGCGAGCTATCAGCGACGTTCTCACTCATTAAATTGCTCTACAGTGTTAAAAAACAACGTAATTTTAGTCGGAAGTTCTCCGTAAAAGAATACTGTTCTCAGCCGTATTTCAATATTTATCATGACACTGTTAAAAAACAACGTAATTTTAGTCGGAAGTTCTCCGTAAAAGAATACTGTTCCCAGCCGTATTTCAATATTTATCATGACACGGTTAAAAAACAACTTGATTTTAGTCGGAAGTTCTCCGTATGAATATACTGTTCTCAGCCGTATTTCAATATTTATCACGACACTGTTAAAAAACAACTTAATTTTATTCGGAAGTTCTCCGTAAAAGAATACTGTTCTCAGCCGTATTTCAATATTTATCATGACACGGTTAAAAACCAATTGATTTTAGTCGGAAGTTCTCCGTATGAATATACTGTTCTCAGCCGTATTTCAATATTTATCATGACACGGTTAAAAAACAACGTAATTTTAGTCGAAAGTTCTCCGTATGAATATACTGTTCTCAGCCGTATTTCAATATTTATCACGACACGGTTAAAAAACAACGTAATTTTAGTCGAAAGTTCTCCGTATGAATATACTGTTCTCAGCCGTATTTCAATATTTATCATGACACGGTTAAAAACCAATTGATTTTAGTCGGAAGTTCTCCGTATGAATATAGCCTACTGTTCTCAGCCGTATTTCAATATTTATCATGACATGGTTAAAAAACAACGTAATTTTAGTCGGAAGTTCTCCGTATGTATATACTGTTCTCAGCCGTATTTCAATATTTATCATGACACGGTTAAAAAACAACGTAATTTTATTCGGAAGTTCTCCGTATGAATATACTGTTCTCAGCCGTATATCAGTAAATATTTATCATGACTGTACACTGTTAAAAAGCAAGGTAATTTTAGTGTGAAATTCTCCGTAAAAATATACTGTTCTCAGCCGTATATCAGTAAATATTTATCATGACTGTACACTGTTAAAAAGCAAGGTAATTTTAGTGTGAAATTCTCCGTAAAAATATACTGTTCTCAGCCGTATATCAGTAAATATTTATCATGACTGTACACTGTTAAAAAGCAAGGTAATTTTAGTGTGAAATTCTCCGTAAAAATATACTGTTCTCAGCCGTATATCAGTAAATATTTATCATGACTGTACACTGTTAAAAAGCAAGGTAATTTTAGTGTGAAATTCTCCGTAAAAATATACTGTTCTCAGCCGTATATCAGTAAATATTTATCATGACTGTACACTGTTAAAAAGCAAGGTAATTTTAGTGTGAAATTCTCCGTAAAAATATACTGTTCTCAGCCGTATATCAGTAAATATTTATCATGACTGTACACTGTTAAAAAGCAAGGTAATTTTAGTGTGAAATTCTCCGTAAAAATATACTGTTCTCAGCCGTATATCAGTAAATATTTATCATGACTGTACACTGTTAAAAAGCAAGGTAATTTTAGTGTGAAATTCTCCGTAAAAATATACTGTTCTCAGCCGTATATCAGTAAATATTTATCATGACTGTACACTGTTAAAAAGCAAGGTAATTTTAGTCTGAAATTCTCCGTAAAAATATACTGTTCTCAGCCGTATATCAGTAAATATTTATCATGACTGTACACTGTTAAAAAGCAAGGTAATTTTAGTCTGAAATTCTCCGTTAAAATATACCGTTCTCAGCCGTATTTCAGTAAAATATAGACGACCGTAAGTATATCCTACTTTATTATTATATTTTAGGGGTTGGTGACCGTAATATTACTCCTTTAAGTCAATACATCCGTTTTTAAAATGGAGTGTTGTCAGGTGTATGAGGGCAGAGGAGAATATGTAAACAATAGGTCAGACTGGTGACCGGAATTCTTGCCGCATACATTTTCGCCGTAGGACTTTTTGTCACGGACTTTTTGCCGTAGGAATCTTTGCCACTAGGTATTTTTGCCGTAAGGAATTTTTGCCGCAAAATGCATATTACTTTTATAATTTAAAGGTATATGAAAGAGTTGACCTATAAAAAATATAAGTATAGTGGCCTACAAACATACATCTAATGCGATGGATGGTCTCTGATAATTAGCTCTTACTTATGAAGTTTTAAACAAGCAGTTTTAGCCCATACATACATTGATAAATAGGTCGTACTTCTAAAGTTTAAAACAAGTTGTTACATACCTACTTGCATACGTACATACACACACACATCTATGTATGCATTCCTGTGGATATGTGGAATGTTTATGAACGGACTTTAAATAAGTTACCAAACACCAATAATAGTGTAGAAGGGTTTCATAATGCCTTGCAAAGTTCTGTTACAAAATTCCACCCAAATATTTGACAATTAATTAACCTTTTGAAAAACGAAGAGTCTAGCAAAAAAGAAAAGAATTGATATTGAACGTGGCGAAGCATCTCACATGAGGAAAAAGTACAAAGATGTTTACGTACGAATACAAAGCATTGTTTCGAGATATGATTTGCACTCATTCTAAACTTGATTAGTTTTTTTTTTCTTTTTTTTTTCTTTTTTAATATTTTGAATTTTAAATAAATAAACCTTCTATATTGTAACACCCTTGTTATTGATTTTATTTTGACAATGACGAATATTTGAATATTTATTGTAACTTCAATTGCTCTTAAATTTATTACTTTTTTTAAATAAATAAACTTTCAGTTTTATAATACACTATTATTTTCATACCCTTTTATACTCATAATTTAGATATATTTTATTAATTATACGGCATTCATGCATGTAGTAGAGTGTATGTATGTATGCTAAAAACTGCTTGTTTAAAACTTACTAAGTAAGAGCTAATTAGATGTATGTGTGTATGTATGTATGTAAGTAGGTATGTATACTTCTTGTTTATAAACAACTTGTTTTAAACTTTAGAAGCACACGAGCTATTTATCAAAGACCAGTGGAGTGTGTGTATGGGCTAAAACTGCTTGTTTAAAACTTCATAAGTAAGAGCTAATTATCAGAGACCATCCATCGCATTAGATGTATGTTTGTAGGCTACTATACTTATTTTTTTTATAGGTCAACTCTTTCATATACCTTTAAATTATAAAAGTAATATGCAATTTGCGGCAAGAATTCCTTACGGCAAAAATACCTAGTGGCAAAGTTTCCTACGGCAAAAAGTCCGTGACAAAAAGTCCTACGGCGAAAATGTATGCGGCAAGAGTTCCTAGAACCGGTCAGACTATTCGGTGTATGTGTAGGCAATGGGAAAATGAACCGTAACCAGAGAGAAGGATCCAATGCAGTACTGTCTGGCCAGTTAAAGGACCCAATGACTCTCCAGCGGTAGTATCTTAACGGGTAGTTTTATTATTTCCATTGATTATTAATGTTGGATATGTCAGCCTCAATTGTATTATACATTACCGTTCGAAATGAATGAATTAAAGACTCCTTTTGGGAGAGAGAGAGAGAGAGAGAGAGAGAGAGAGAGAGAGAGAGAGAGAGAGAGAGAGAGCTGGGATTTGGGGTTCACGTTCTTTTGTAATGAAGGTTAGTTGCATTATACAGAAATATGAAATATGAAAAATATAAAAAAAATAATTCAAAGAATCTACATAGAAGAAATATCGGAAGGGACGTCATGATCTATATTACGATTGGTTGATTGACGTATGGATGAAAATGGCTGATTTTATTATGAAAAATAAAAAAAGGTATCAACTCACAGCAGGGAACTGACAATTTTGATTTGGCTAAATTTCATGTCAAGCGATATTAGTTCACTCCAAAATATTGTGATATATAAATAGCTCCCATCCATCAAACTCGTTCATTATCAGTGGGGAAGATGGTAGTTGATAAGGGGAAAATGGGGAAAGCAAGGGGAATTTGAAGGGGAATAGAGAGGGGCCAATATTGCCATAGATGAAATTGCATTGAATGGAGATGGTCAAAGGAAATAGTCGTTGTTTTTCTCATACAATACAATGCAATACAGTACAGTACATTACAAAGATACAGATCATTATTATTATTATT